>NC_090651.1:197720167-197893587 GCF_040937935.1 Hyperolius riggenbachi
TGCCAGCCTGCAGTATAGGTTAGATAGGTGCCAGCCTGCAGTATAGATTAGATAGGTGCCAGTATGCAGTAAAGGTTAGATAGGTGCCAGTATGCAGTATAGGTTAGATAGGTGCCAGCCTGCAGTATAGGTTAGATAGGTGCCAGCCTGCAGTATAGGTTAGATTTAGATAGCAAGAAGGCTGCAGCGGTGGGGAGCGGGCATAGTTGTTAAAACTCACGTGTCTTTACCGATGCTCACACTGTGAGTCACAGCTACCATCTAGTTCCTCTCCCAGCATCTGTGTATTGGTAACAGTGCCCCCCTGTGGTGACATGCGGTCACGTCATCATAGGGGGCGCTGTTACCAATATACAGATGCCGAGAGAGGAAATAGATGGTAGCTGTGACTCAGTGTGAGCATCGGTAAAGACATGTGAGTTTTAACAACTATGCCCGCTCTCCCCAGCACTGCAGAGGGCGCGGGGCCTCCTCAGGCGCGGGGCCTGGGGCGATTGCCCCACTTGCCACCCCCAAAGGCCGCCTCTGAGTAGGATTAGATTGTGAGCTCCTCTGAGGACAGTCAGTGACATGACTATGTACTCTGTAAAGTACTGCAGAAGATGTCAGTGCTATATAAATACATGATAATAATATGGTCGGACATTACAGTTTGACTATGGAAGGGATGAAATTGTAAGCTCCAGTGAGCAGTCAGTGACATGACTATGTACTCTGTAAAGTGCTGAAGATGTCAGTGCTACATAAATACACAATAGTAGTTCCAAATGCTACTGGCTCCCCTGAAGAGTGCTCAGACTAGTGTACATAATTGTGCACATTGTTCCCCAAGTAGCAGTTGTTTGGTCAGAGAGACAGTGGGAGAGGGAGCATGAGCAGAGGGTGAGGGCGAGCAAAGTTAAGGTCCACACTCACCACAGTGACTGCAACAACACAGGAAGATGGATCCAGCGAGGTGTCCCTCATGACAAGCGTCCAGCGATTCATCTTCCTGCCAGCGGGTATGCGAGATGTCACGTGACATTACAGGACGGGCGCGAACGAGAAGTCAAGCGACCTCAGTACTTTACTTGATCCTCAGTGACGGTCACTTTTCACCACACAATGCTAAGCGATGTCACGACATCGTGTAAATGACTACTTGTCGCTCAAAAAAAAAATTGATGGACATCGGGAAAATCGTTGGAAAAATCGTGAGGTGGTACATAGCATTAGAGAGAGGGCAAACAGACAGCATTAATGGAAATACATTATTATGCCATCTTCAATTATAAGTAGTGATGGATGTAATTACACACATTGCTTACATGTCCATTATCAATGTTTGAGCTTTAGATGCTGCCCTCCTATTCACTCTTTCACAATAAAAGACAAAACCTGCAACCCCCACTGTGTCCATTACACACTTCAAACACTGTCCTGTTGAATTCAGGGAGAAGTGCGGGCTGTGTAGGGGAGAGGATCAGATGATCCTACCTCTCCATAGCTAGTCATGGCGATCCTCCTGACATCTAGACATGCAGACATTCTAGCAGAGCACACAGCTGTCTGCAGAGTTTACTGTTTGTTTGTTTGTTTGTTTGTTTGTTTGTCTCACTCGCTCTGCAGACTCAGTAACATTTGGGGGTAGGGCGCTGTCACCTCTGTGAAGGGGCAGAGAACAGCTATAAACCAGACACCTTCTTCTTAGGGAGTATCTATAATTCTGAACTCTGAATGATTCTTTATCCGTGACTTAGCAGAAGGCTATTTGTGAAAAGAGCAGAGTAACCAAGCAGCTCAGGGTGACCCAAGCTACTAGGAATGTATAGGGGGATAAAAGGAACCAAATGCCCTCCTACTAAAAAAGCAACGCTTGGTGTAATTTGCCTTCTTAAAACCAAAGGAAATCTTTTTCTCTCCAGTCCCTTACAACGGTCTTTCAGGACAGGAATTTTTATTTCCCCTTGGACTGACAGTAATTTATTGCGCCTTCCCCATCAAAGCCGCTCCAAGCCGCTGCCTGGGTGGTCAGTAGGTAAAGGCGCCCCTGGTTTTGACTTCCGACCGCGTCCTCTGATATTGTGCACAGTGTGGAACATCTTGTATTTTTTTAATAATAATATTTTGCACTGTAGCCACTGGAACTTAAAAAAATATAGAAATGGCTTTGTAGCCCTTTCCTGAGCAGCTACAATGCGCAGCCGCAGGTCCTCACTGAGCTCCTTTGACAAACCAACTGCAAAGAGCTGCTGTTTTTCACCTGTTGAGTTGATTAAAACACCTGTTCCCAATTAATCAGGGTAATTAGGATGCTTTAACTATTTGGAATGGTATAGTACTTTGGATTTTCCCACAGACTGTGAAAGTTTGTAAAGAGTAGGAATAATTTTGGACTGGACACTTTTTGCTCAAATGTAAATAAAAGCTGAGAAACATTTTTTCCCCCCACAATAATGCCTCTTGTACATCGTCTTGCTACTTGCTTGTTGAATAAAAATAACTTTGAGTCAAAATTTGTCAGGGGTATGAATAATTATGGGCAGCACTGTACTTTGGTTATTGACATCACTGCTCTACATGCATATCCACCTATCTAGCTAGCTACATACTGTATATTAGAGATGCCCGAACCTCCGATTTTTGGTTCGCGAACCGTGTTTGCGAACTTACGTGGAAGGTTTGGTTGTGCGAACCGCAATAGACTTCAATGGGGAGGCAAACTTGGAAAACTAGAAACACTTATGCTGGTCAGAAAAGTGATGGAAAAGATGTTTCAAGGGGTTTAACACCTGGACCCCCAGGTGGCGGAGTGGGATACATGCTAAAAGTCCCAGGGAAAAAATCTGGATTTGACGCAAAGCAGCGTTTTATGAGCAGAAATCACATTGAATGCTAAATTGCAGACCTAAAGTGCTTTAAAACATCTTGCATGTGTATACATCAGTCAGGTAGTGTAATTAGTGTACTGCTTCACACTGACACACCAAACTCACTGTGTAACGCACCACAAACAGCTGTTTGTGTAGTGACGGCCGTGCTGGAGTCGGACTACTGCGCACCATTGCGAGATTGCTCTTCCTCACTCAGGGATGTCAGGTTAAGTAATGTCTGACTGCCTTATCAACTTTCCATGGTTTTTTCTCTACCATTGTTAAAGCTTACATCTATTCAGAGGTGTCTGAGCCATCAGGCAGGTATAAATTCTTGCCTAGAGTGGCAGGAGGAGGGAAGGGCGCTGCTGCAGTAGTGAGAGAAGAAATGCCTCTCAGCTCACTCAGGTATCGGTTTACACAGCAGCAGCTAACAGCAGCACCTGACTCGACTCATAACTGATTCACCGACTGATTCATTCATTTCCTTCAGCTCAATGATTCAAAGAACCACAGTAATGAATGTGTCAATGAGATACGGCACTCATCCTAGTCAGGGATCCTAGTACAGCATCAGCTCCTGAGTCCTGAGATTCATTCAGTTCCTCTCTCTCTGCTACTGGTAACTGTGTGGATGTAGAGAGAGTATAGCAGCCAGGCATGGACTGCCCCCCAGGCCGCCTTTTATTCAGTGATTTAGGGTTGGTCCTGTGTCTGCTATATTCAGGTTTGTTGTTGTAAGGCAATATGAAACACTAGGCTAGCTGATAAAAGTGCAATTAGAGGGCAGGCAAGCTGGTAAATATACACAGCATGATGCAGAGGAGGGTCCTTGGGAAAAAAATCTGCCTGGTCTCTCCCCATTGTTAAAATGACTGCATGTGCAGATAAGGTGTTAAACAGGTTGAAAAGTTTTGACAGTCCCTAGACTCCAGGAGGGCTGCTTTCTGACTTGTGTGAGAGACTTGCAGGGACAGCAGTCCTATTACCGGCAACTAGCCTCTGTGTAATGTGGGACTGCAATACAGATTAGCTCTTTGCTCCATCTCAGGCTATTCTCAGTCTCACTCCACTCCTCCTATCTCTGGGCTAGTGCACGACAAAATCGCAATAGCAATTGTTAGCAATTCGCAAATGCGACTTTGTGAAGCGATTTTTGAAGGAATCGCTCCAATAAATGCTACCTGCAGCATGTTTGTGATTTTAAAAAATCACAACACTGCTGTGGGAACACCCTCATAGGGTAACATTAGCCCAGCGCTTTTCAGATTGCTGTAAATTTGAAAAGCGCTCTGAAGCACTCTTGGTGTGCACCAGCCTCCTTCATTCACCTTTGTTTCCCTCTTTCCCTAGTGCTGGGTGTCTTCTTGTCATACAGAAAAGCTAAATAAAAGTGCAATCCTGGTGAGGCAAATATCTTCTTCCCTCTCTTTCAGCTTTTCTCTCCTCATTATTTCTCTGCATAAGGGATCAGGCACACTATAAGGTAGTGAAAACCGGGATTAGTAGAGATGGTGGTGAAGGGGAGGACATAGGTAGGTGTATGTGTGTGTGGGGGGATTGGCCTTGAAGGAATTACAGTGGTCATACTTCTGTTGACTTGACAGCCGATCGACCAACCGTTTTGATATTAGCAAATCGGATAAAAAATTTTGGGTGGAAATTGGTTGAATGTATCAATCTGAGATGTTGGGAAATCTTGGGCCAATGTGGTTGTCAGGTGCGATAATCATGGCGTGCGATAACCACGAATTATAGACAAGACGGAAACCCCGGCCGTTGTCCCTCAAAATGTATTGTGCCCCCCTGATGCCTGTACTTTACCTATCACACTGTTCAGAGTGTCCTTGCTGTATTTCCGCATTGGCGCTCCACGTGATTACTGGCATATACAACATGGGGTGAATGTGAATTTGGGCTGAGGCTGCCATGATAACGGGCCTCTAGTCTGGGGGGATGGGGACGCCACAGGATTTCTCGCCTGGAGTGACAAAATGGCTAGAGACGCCCCTGCATCTATTTTTTATTACATTACATTTTCTGCTTGTAGTTCAGAACCTGCAACGAGAATCTATTATGCAGGGCAAGTCTGCCATTGTGACCACGGGTAATGGCTGGGGAATCCTGGTTTTATTCCGGTCCGGAGTTGGAGCCTAAGAAACGGCTACCACCACACATTCAAGGAAGGCAGCAGGCAGGCATGCACGTCCTGAGGTAGTGACCAAACATAACAATACAGGAGGAGGACTTTTGAGGCCCTGCTGTGTATGTGAAATGAATCAACTTTAAATCCTTTAACGAGAATCTGTTATGGAGGGCAAGTCTGATGGTGCCTTCACTGCGATTCACCAGGTTGGTCTTCTCCTCAAGGAGGCGAGAATCTTTTATGGAGGGCAAGTCTGCCATTGTGAGTGACCACAGGTAATGGCTGGGGAATCCTGGTTCTATTCCGGTCCAGAGTTGGAGCCTACGAAAAGGCTACCAATACACACATCCAAGGAAGGCAGCAGGCATGGCATGCACGTCCCGAGGTAGTGACCAAAAATAACAATACAGGAGGAGGACTTTCGAGGCCCTGCTGTATTTGAAATGAATTAACTTTAAATCCTTTAACGAGAATCTGTTATGGCGGACAATGATGACACCACTTGCCGTTCCCGAGAATCTATTCTGGAGGGCAAGTCTGCCGTTGTGACCAGTAGGTAATGGCCGGGAATCAGGGTTCAATTCCGGTCCGAAGTGGGAGCCTGAGACCCATGCTGTATAAGTAATGTACCTGCCCTGACTGTGCTTTGCAGACCAGGCATCTGTGGTCAGATAGACCCTTGACCCAGCGGAAGAGAAACCAATTCGAACGCATTTGCCAAGAATGTGTTATGGAGGGCAAGTCTGCTATTCATTCAACTGTGTGAAACTTTTGATGGTACTTTCTCAATAACATGGTGACTGACCAGGGGTAATGGCCGGGGAATCCTGGTTCGATTCCGGTCTGGAGTGGGAGCCTAAGAAATGGCTACCACCACCACACATCCAAGGAAGGCAGTAGGCACGCTGTGGGCAAAGGAGCAGGAACGGCTACCACCACACATCCAAGGAAGGCAGCAGGCATGGAATGCACGTCACGAGGTGGTGACCAAAAATAACAATATAGGAGGACTTTCGAGGGCTTGCTGTATTTGAAATGAATTAACTTTAAATCCTTTTAACAAGAATCTGTTATAGCGGACAATGATGACACCACTTGCCACAGCAGCTAGGTATATGCAGTGATGAGGTGGGTTCACTCAACACAAAAGGTAGGTAAGTATTTGCAGTGATGAGGTGGGTTCACTCGACACAACAGCTAGGTATATGCAGTGATGAGGTGGGTTCACTGAACAAAACAGCTAGGTATATGCAGTGATGAGGTGGGTTCACTGAACAAAACAGCTAGGTATATGCAGTGATGAGGTGGGTTCACTCAACACAAAAGGTAGGTATATGCAGTGATGAGAAAAAGAGAGAACACCAAGAGCCCAATATAGTGTAGTATGTACTGGTAAGGTATAATTGATAGAGTAATAATATTAATTTAATACTCACAAACCAGGGTTACCAAGTAGGCAACCACTGTCAAAGCAGGTGGGGAGATTGTCCTGACCCCACTCAGGATTAAAAAGTCACTCTCTGTAGTTGAAGAAGGAAGGGTACAACCCTCCACCAAGGGTGGACTTGATGTAGATAATAGGATAACAGAGGCGCCAATAGGATAAAAAACACTAAAAGAACTTAAAAAACCATCTTGGTAATAGAGGAGGCAGTGGTGGACTCACCCCTCCAAGCAGAACACACGACTGTGGATTTTCAGTCAAAACAATTTTATTGGATACTCCAAATAAAGTGCAACGTGTTTCACGGGACACAAACCCGCTTCATCAGGCAATAACAGATAGGAGTAAACAGCATCTGCCAGTATCATCAACACTGAGGCGCTCAGTGTTGATGATACTGGCAGATGCTGTTTACTTCTATCTGTTATTGCCTGATGAAGCGGGTTTGTGTCCCGTGAAACGCGTTGCACTTTATTTGGAGTATCTAATAAAATTGTTTTGACTGAAAATCCACAGTCGTGTGTTCTGCTTGAAAGGGGGTGAGTCCACCACTGCCTCCTCTATTACCAAGATGGGTTTTTAAGTTCTTTTAGTGTTTTTTATCCTATTGGCGCCTCTGTTATCCTATTATCTATATGCAGTGATGAGGTGGGTTCACTGAACACAAAAGGTAGGTAAGTATATGCAGTGATGAGGTGGGTTCGCTGAACACAACAGCTAGGTATATGCTGTGATGAGGTGGGTTCACTTAACACAAAAGCTAGGCATATGCAGTGATGAGGTGGGTTCACTCAACAAAACAACTAGGTATATGCAGTGATGAGGTGGGTTCACTCAACACAAAAGGTAGGTAAGTATATGCAGTAATGAGGTGGGTTCACTGAACACAACAGCTAAGTATATGCTGTGATGAGGTGGGTTCACTGAACACAACAGCTAAGTATATGCTGTGATGAGGTGGGTTCACTTAACACAAAAGGTAGGTAAGTATATGCAGTGATGAGGTGGGTTCATTAAACACAACAGCTAGGTATATGCTGTGATGAGGTGGGTTCACTCAACACAAAAGGTAGGTAAGTATATGCAGTGATGAGGTGGGTTCACTGAACACAACAGCTAAGTATATGCTGTGATGAGGTGGGTTCACTGAACACAACAGCTAAGTATATGCTGTGATGAGGTGGGTTCACTTAACACAAAAGGTAGGTATATGCAGTGATGAGGTGGGTTCACTGAACAAAACAGCTAGGTATATGCAGTGATGAGGTGGGTTCACTCAACACAAAATTTAGGTATATGCAGTGATGAGGTGGGTTCACTCAACACAACAGCTTGGTATATGCAGTAATGGGTATTACAATGTGCAGATGCCTATCACACAAACAGGTAGTCACTGAATGTGCTGGCAGTGGCACACACACAGTATGAATTACAAAAGCTGTCTATGCAACATAAGTGTCAGATCAGTGGGACACACAGAAAAAAAATAGATCACAATAACTACATTAGCTCTCAAAAGAGCTGTTGTGGGGTGCTATTTTAGCAATAAGAATCAGCCAGGAGCAAGCTAACAAGCCAAGAGCCTAACTAATCTTTCCCTATGAGAGACAGTCTGCAGCAGCTTGCCCTTCTCTAATTACTGCAGGCACACGAGTGAGTGTAATGGCCGGAGTAGAGATGTCGCGAACCTGTTCACGAACTTTCGCGGAAGGTTCGGTTCGCGCGAACTTTCGCGAACTGCAATAGACTTCAATGGGGAGGCGAACTTCAAAATTTTGAAAAATTTCTGCTAAGTCCTGACTGGAAAAATGATAGAAAAGATGTTTCATGGGGTCTAATACCTGGAGGAAGACATGGTTGAGTAAAATACACATCAAAAGTCCCAGAAAAAAATCTGGATTTAATACAAAGCAGTGTTTTAAGGTCAGAAATCTCATTGAATGTTCAATTGCAGGCCTACACTGCTTTATGACATCAGGAATCCACTCTCTCCCGGGTCTCATCTTCCAGGGAATTGTAGTATTTCAAAAGCCAGCTCATATACCATGGCTGGGAATTGAACCCAGGCTGGGCTGGGAATTGAACCCAGGTCTCAGTGTGCGGTAGGTAACTCATTTAACCACTATACCACCAATAACACTACATGCTGAAGCCAGCCTAGCATGCACCATTATGATCAATCCAAGAGAAAAATTAGCTTGCTTAATCCACGGAATTGTACTATATCAAAAGCCATTTTACATACCGTGGCTGGGAATTGAAACCAGGTCTCAGTGTGTGGTAGATAACTCATTTAACCACTATACCACCAACAACACTACATGCTGAAGCCAGCCTAGCATGTACCATTGTGATATACCCAAGAGAAAAATGATCTCTCTCTCTCTCTCTAGGACTTGATGCCATTGAAGTGAATTTTCAGCTTAAAACCATCAACAGATATCGGCAGAATTTTACAGGCAATTTCGGAATTCCGCCAGATTGAAAAAGCAATTCCATTCTGACCAAACGGAACGGAATGACCAATTTCCGCCTAAAATTGCGGAAAATACAATTCCGCGGAAAGCGGTGACCATGCCTACTAGAGAGAGAGAGAGAGAGAGAGAGAGAGAGAGAGAGAGAGAGAGAGATGAATCTACCTGGCTATCTGGGGTTCGCTTTGGACAACTGTTGAACACAAAAGGCAAGGCCATGCCTGGGTGGGCTTGAACCACCAACCTTGCAGTTAACAGCCAAACGCACTAACCAATTGTGCCACACAGACTGTGTACCACAAAGACTGTGCATGCAGTTGCTGTTGAATGATTTTATGTATGTAAGTGTGTCTTTTGGAGGGAGGAAGTAAGTCTGCTCCAAGAAGTTTCAGCATGTAGTGTTGTTGGTGGTATAGTGGTTAAATGAGTTACCTACCACACACTGAGACCTGGGTTCAATTCCCAGCCCGGGTTCAGTTCCCAGACACGGTATGTAAGATGGTTTTGATATAGTACAATTCCGAGGATTAAGCAAGCTAATTTTTCTCTTGGATTGATCATAATGGTACATGCTAGGCTGGCTTCAGCATGTAGTTTTGTTGTTGGTATAGTGGTTAAATGAGTTACCTACTGCACACTGAGACCTAGGTTCAATTCCCAGCCCAGCCTGGGTTCAATTCCCAGCCACGGTGTGTAAGATGGCTTTTGATATAGTACAATTCCGTGGATTAAGCAAGCTAATTTTTCTCTTGGATTGATCATAATGGTAGATGCTAGGCTGGCTTCAGCATGTAGTGTTGTTGGTGGTGTTGTGGTTAAATGAGTTACCTACTGCACACTGAGACCTAGGTTCAATTCCCAGCCCAGCCTGGGTTCAATTCCCAGCCATGGTAAGTGAGTTGGCTTTTGATATAGTACAATTCCATGGATTAAGAAAGCTAATTTTTCTCTTGGATTGATCATAATGGTACATGCTAGGCTGGCTTCAGCATGTAGTGTTGTTGGTGGTATAGTGGTTAAATGAGTTACCTACCGCACACTGAGACCTGGGTTTAATTCCCAGCCCAGCCTGGGAATGTGAGCTGGCTTTTGAAATACTACAATTCCCTGGAAGACAAGACCTTCCTCCCTCCAGGAGGAGGAAGGAGGGAGTGAGGAATATAAGGAATAACAATCAGCTAGGAACAAACCTACAAGATCCTAACTAAACTCTCCCTAGCAGAGTCTGTCAGCAGCTGTCCCTTAACTAATTACTGGAGGCAGACGAGTGAGTAAAACGATAGTGCAGAACCTTGCCTTTTATAAGGGGGGGTGGGGTTCCAAGAGTGAGTGCAGTCTGATTGGTGACAATGTGCCTGCTGACTGTGATGTAGAGGGTCAAGGTTCTGCTCAATGGAGCATTATGGGGCGAATCGAACTTCCGCAAAAGTTCGCCTCCGCCGGCGAACGCGAACCACCTAAAGTTCACCTGGAACCGTTTGCGGGCGAACCGTTCGGGACATCTCTATTCCTGAGGTATATCACGTGACCGAGAGAAGGAAATATGGAAGCACAGAGCATGCGCCTGCCAGTAAGAACAGAAGAAATAACAAATCGCTGGAGCAGGTAAACATTACACTCATGGGCATATGGGCATCCGCAGAAAATTTTCCCGGGGGGGCAAAAATGGAGGGAGGGGGCAAGTCGTGTGGCGGCGCACGTAAATAGGCATGGCCATGGACCAGGACGTGGGTGTGGAGCCAAATTTATATGAACGCCAACACAGGTGCCCCCCAGTTTAGGTGGTGACAGGTGCCCCCCAGTTTCAGTAGTGACAGGGACCCCCCCCAGTTTAGGTGGTGACAGGCAGGGCTGGGCCGAGGCAGCCTAAGGTCGCAGTGTAGGAGGGGGTGCACAACTCACTCAGCTATCTTTCCCCTATTGTGTTTGAAGCAAAGATTAATTAGAAAAGGGGATACATGGCAGTGTTTTCAAGCCAGATAACTAGAGATTACGGTGTTGGGGGCCCTGGGGCGCCTCTTAGTCTAATAGCAATCTTTGTGTAATTGCTGGGGTGGGTGGGATGGGGGGCGCATTTTGGTGTTTCAGCTTTGGGTGCTGAAAGACCCTGTCCTGGCTCTAGTCACATGTGCCCCCCAGTTTGGGTGGTGACAGGGACCAATCCAGTTTAGGTGGTAGCAGGTTCCCCTCAGTTTAGGTAGTGACAGGTGCCTCCCCGCCAGTTTAAGTAGTGACAGGGCCCTCCAAGTCTAGTGACAGGGACCCCCCCTAGTTTAGATGGTGACAGCTGCCCCCCAGTTTTAGGTAGTGATAGTGACCCCCACCCCACTCACTGCGATGTGTCCTGTTGATTCCTGCTGCCTATCATATAACAGTAAGGCAGCATCACTCAGACTTTACGATCAGCCGGCGACCAGTAAGAAGCAGGCGCATGGTACCTCCTGTGGAAACCGCACTGCATATGCACTGATCACAGGGAAAAAATTGGTCAAAATCAGAGAGGTCAAGTGCAGAACTATGTTGAACGGCCATGGAATTACCCCTATGCCCTTACTACCGGCACTGTGTACCACAATTTACGCTATTAGAGCGACCCGAAGCACTCAACTTGTCTAACGGTTGCTAAGATATCGCACAATACTAATGTTAATGTTTCTTGCTAACCTATGTTACCATAGCAACTAGTCGAGTTCCAGGATAGCAATGTCTAATTTTAACCAGTCGTTGACAGGATATCAGAAGTGAACAATTCTTTCTGTGAAGCACTAGCTGCGTACATACAGTACTTGTTGAGAAAAAAAGAAAAAATGTATATGCAATTATTATGCATTTCCTTAACAATAATTTACTATTAATATTGACAAACTAACCACACACACACACACAAACTTCATTTTACAACATTACACTACATTATTATTTGATCGCTCAAATTATTTTTTGCTAGAAATTGGACTCTCTGGTGTTTGGCTAGCACTATGATAGGGAACATCAGACTGTGTCTATGGTACAGATTAGCTTGTGAGATCCTCTGAGGAACTGACTAGTGGTTATATACAGTGGTTTGCAAAAGTATTCGCCCCCCCTTGAAGTTTTCCACATTTTGTCATATTACTGCCACAAACATAAATTTTATTGGAATTCCACGTGAAAGACCAATACAAAGTGGTGTACACGTGAGAAGTGGAACGAAAATCATACATGATTCCAAACATTTTTATAAAACAACTATAAAAGTGCCCTAACTATAATTAAGCCCCCTGAGTCAATACTTTGTAGAACCCCCTTTTGCTGCAAATACAGCTGCCAGTCTTTTAGGGTATGTCTCTACCAGCTTTGCACATCTAGAGACTGAAATCCTTGCCCATTCATCTTTGCAAAACATAGTGGGATGTGGGTGTCAAAAACACCCTCTAGTGAAAAGATACAGGAGACAAAAGTGGGAGCCCAATAGTGTAGTATGTCAAAAACAATTGAACGTAATAAAAGTAAGACACTACTCACAAAGGTGGGTTGCAGAGGGGCAACCGACCACAGGAAGCAGGTGGAGACAACAAACCCGACTCCACTCGGGGTGGTCCCTAGGGACCTGGATGCGGTCGCTCTCCTTGGTAAAAGAAAGGGGACAGATATCCGCCGTGGTCGAAGCCACGTGTGGTCTGTACCCACCCCTCAGACAGGTGAGGTAAGGGGGTATGATTGCACAATAAGGGTATAAGAGGCGCCCTGGTGTAATAAAAGCATCTAAAAACAGTTTAAAAACGGGAAATAAATTTGAGGTGGCTTACCTCAGTGACGAAAAAATCTTTGTATTTTACAAAGGTTTTTATTAGTAGCACAGGCAATGTGTTTCGCGGGTCAGAGCCCGCTTCCTCAGGCCAATAACTGTGCCAAACTAAATGAAAGATTCAGCAAAGGGAGCCTCTCTATTCCCTTTGCTGAATCTTTCATTTAGTTTGGCACTGTTATTGGCCTGAGGAAGCGGGCTCTGACCCGCGAAACGCATTGCCTGTGCTACTAATAAAAACCTTTGTAAAATACAAAGATTTTTTCGTCACTGAGGTAAGCCACCTCAAATTTATTTCCCGTTTTTAAACTGTTTTTAGATGCTTTTATTACACCAGGGCGTCTCTTATACCCTTATCTTTGCAAAACAGCTCCAGCTCAGTCAGATTAGATGGACAGCGTTTGTGAACAGCAATTTTCAGATCTTGCCACAGATTCTCGATTGGGTTTAGATCTGAACTTTGACTGGGCCATTCTAACACATGGGTATGTTTTGTTTAAACCATTCCATTGTTGCCCTGGCTTTATGTTTAGGGTTGTTGTCCTGCTGGAAGGTGAACCTCCACCCTAGTCTCAAGTCTTTTGCAGACTCCAAGAGGTTTTCTTCCAAGATGCCCTGTATTTGGCTCCATCCATCTTCCCATCAACTCTGACCAGCTTCCCTGTCCCTGCTGAAGAGAAGCACCCCCAGAGGGAAACAGTAAATTCGGGAGCCTGAGACAAGTGGACAAAAAGGGCGCCGCCATTCACTTCCATAATAAATATCGTTTAATGGGCGCCCAACAGGAAAAAAGGGCGCCGGAGAAAAATAACGTTTTACAAGTGGCACCTGGAGACTTTTAATGTTTTATAACTGCTTCTCATGATTACACATTATTTTATGATTTATACTTTTTTAAACATTATTTTTAAACGAAAAACAGTACAATATTTTTTAAAACATTATTTTGAAACGAAAAACTGCACAATATTTTTTATAAACGTTATTAATGCTTATCACAGGGAGGTCTTAGGTTTAGGCACCACCAGGGGGGTCTTAGGTTTAGGCACCACCAGGGGGGTCTTAGGTTTAGGCACCACCAGGGGGGTCTTAGGTTTAGGCACCACCAGGGGGGTCTTAGGTTTAGACACTACCAGGGGGGTCCTAGGGTTAGGCACCACCTGGGGGGTCTTAGGTTTAGGCACCACCTGGGGGGGGGGTCTAGGGGTTAGGGGTAGGTACAGGGAGGGTTCTGTATGAGAGTAGGGTTAGGTATAGCTTTAGTAAAATTCTTATTAATCTTTTATAAAACGTTATTATACATTTCACTTTTTAAACAGGGAACATTAAAGTTTTTACAATTGCCGATTTCATACACATTATTTAATGATTTATAACTTAATAAAACATTATTTTTACACGAAATATAGCACAATTTGTTCTTAAACGTTACTCAAGCTTATCGTTTAAAACCCTGCGCCCTTTTTTCCCGACGCCCTTTTTTAACGTACGCCCCCCAGAGCATGATGTTGCCACCACCATATTTGACTGTGGGGATGGTGTTCAGAGACCATTTTGGTCTCATCTGACCAGAGCACCTTCTTCCACATGTTTGCTGTGTCCTCCACATGGCTTGTAGCAAACTGCAAACAGGACTTCTTATGCTTTTCTGTTAACAATGGCTTTCTTCTTGCCACTTTTCCATAAAGGCCAACTTTGTGCAGTGCACGACTAATAGTTGTCCTATGGACAGATTCCCCCACTTGAGCTGTAGATCTCTCCAGCCCGTCCAGAGTCACCATGAGCCTCTTGACTGCATTTCTGATCAGCGCTCTCCTTTTTCGGCCTGTGAGTTTAGGCGGACGGCCTTGTCTTGGTAGGTTTACAGTTGTGCCATACTCCTTCCATTTCTGAATGATCGTTTGAACAGTGCTCCGTTGGATGTTCAAAGCTTTGGAAATCTTTTTGTAGCCTAAGCCTGCAATTAATTTCTCAATAAATTTATCCCTGACCTGTCTGGTGTGTTCTCTGGACTTCATGGTGTAGTTGCTCCCAATATTCTGTTAGACAATCGTTAAAGACGTCACAGAGCAGCTGTATTTGTACTGACAGAAGATTACACACAGGTGCACTCTATTTAGTCATTAGCACTCATCAAGTAATGTATATGTGCAACTGACTGCACTCAGACCAAAGGGGGCTGAATAATTACGCACACCCCACTTTGCAGTTATTTATTTGTAAAAAATGTTTGGAACCATGTATGATTTTCATTCCGCTTCTCACATGTACACCACTTTGTATTGCTCTTTCACGTGGAATTCCAATAAAATTGATTCGTGTTTGTGGCAGTGGCTGTAATATGAAAAACTTCAAGCGGGCCGAATACTTTTGCAAACCACTGTATATATACTATGCACAGTGCTGCAGAAGATGCCAGTGCTATACACAGTAAAATCTGTTAAAGTGGTGATTACATTGTGATACATTTTATGTATGGTCAGTTTATTATTGTTGTAATTATCACCAAATACTGAGAAAAAAGAGACAACAGAAATGAAAATCTCTCTTTTTCTTAAGATTCTTAATGGTGTGTGACTTCGGGGGGTGATGAAAGCATGACTGGAATTGGGGAGTGGGTGCATATCTTTGTACAAATTTGTTTGTGAAAAAAAAGTGTCACTCTTTCTTGTCTCTAAAAGATGGAAAATTGGTATATAAAGTATTAATTTTTTACTGTACTACCCAGACATAAAAGGTAGCAGAGTTATCTGGCATACATGTAAGCCATTTGTGTGATAAACACGTATATTGTGTAGTGAATTGAGCATGAAAAGAGTTACGCAAAGTGACAGCAGCACTTGTCACAGAAGCTTGTGGAAATGCTTATCTGCTTTGCGGATCCCCCAGATGACAGTGACCCCTCTCCCCCTGTGAAACCTCATTGTTGTGTCACTTTCTCTGTTGATGCTAATTGCACAGAAGACACAAAGGAAACACCAGACTTTGCCTCCTGTGCTTGGATAAACTTCCCTCCCTGGAGGAGGACCCTGTAGAGCCTACAGCTGCTGTATCAGATGTAACGTCATCTGGAGAAAGTGCAGAAATGTCTCATGTGATGGACTGTCAGCTGCGGTGAAATCACTCTGCATTGGCGATCAGTCTGAAATATACAGATGAAAGAATACAAAAGCTACATCTCATATTGGAAAGGCATGGATGGGTATACACTACAGCAGAATAAAAAAAGAGGAACCACGATTGTCTGTGCTGCACAAATTACCAAATCCAAGTTTTCTTTAAAGTGAACCTATGTCCAAATCATGCAAAGTAATGCAAACTTGCGATTTAATAAATGTTTCCATCTTATCGCTGCTCATTGTCTGGCTTTAATGTGATTTTTGTTTGTTCTGGAATTTCCCTTTTTTCTTATGAGTGCCCATTGATGATGCAAACTTAATTGAACAATTTTACCAAATCTATGTAGTAGAAGGGCTAACTGAGTGAATATGTACTTTGAACAGATACTTTAGACAGTCTCTCATATAAGGCAGGGGTCACACATAAGCAGACACTCAGTGTTTTGACGCATACTAAAAAGGTATGTGAGAACACATCTAATGATAGTCTATGGTGCCTGTGCATTTTACGGAGGCATATGCGATTTCGCATAGTGTTAAAAAAAAGATACAACCTGCACTATTTTCCAGCACAATGCATATGTTTTTTCATTGTAATTAATGGCTACTGTAAAAAACTCTCAAGTTAAAAGGCTCTGCAAAATGCACAATTGTGCAGCAAAATGCATTCTTAAGTGACCTAGTTGAGGTTTGCACACTTTGGCCACCTAATAGAAGACAACTGTAAAACAAATCCAGTCCAGGATTGCTGGATCATTTATGTTTTCCAGCCAGGCCTAAGCAAGCTGCAGGATAAGGCAGAAGGCCACCATGATGGGGTCTGCTGCCCGGTGGAGGGGGGGGGGGGGGGGATTAGGTAGTTTAGGGTAATGGGAATGGTAGACCTGGGTTTGGTAAGGGTTGAGCTTTTGGGTGTAAAATTAGGGGAAGTCTTTAGGGAATTTGGGAATGTTAGGAAGTAGTTGGGATTGGTGGGTTGGAATGGGAATGGGAGGGATTAGTTAGGTATATATGGGGGGAGGGGGGGTGGCAGTCTCTAAGGTAGCAGACACGGGGGAAGCAGACAGCTTTAGGGAGTCTCCTTACCCTCTGTGATGGCTGACCAGCAGTTTCTTCTGGTCAAGGTCCAGGCAGTGGCATTGTTCACCGATGTGCCAAGTGGTTGTAGCAGCTGGGCCGCTTTCTGACAGGCCATCGCTATTTCCTTGGGTATGCACCAGGAGGTCACGGACTCCTGAGCATCTCAACCCCGAACCCGGCAGTAGGAGGAATGAGCTGCCACATCAGGAGCCCCAATCGGGACCCTCCAACGCCACGAGGTAAGCGGCGCACGTCTGCATCTACCTAGAAGACTGATATGAAACCTTGCCCAAGATGTAGCTCCGGACTGATGGTGGCACCTGTAGCTACGCCCGCCCCCTACAGCGCTCTCATTGGGACAACACGCACCCTCCAAAAAGATTGGACAGTGGGATTCCTGGCGAGAGTACACCCCCAGCTATGCACACCTCTGAAGGGACAGGAGTGGGGGCACCCACGTGGATGATCAGGCCGGGAGCAGCTCAGCTCCATGGGGCTCTCAGCAGTGGCTTGCTTAGCCAGGCCATGCTAGAATAAGGGCGAGAGCACACGCAAGTCCTTGAGGAGGGTGTCGGGCCCTCATGCTGCCACACCAGGCACCAGGATCTTTTTTACACGTCCTGCATGTTGACTCATTGCTGGGACTCTCTCAGGCACCTGCTGTTTTTTTTGACTAGTGGGCTATACCCTCTCCCCCCCTTCCTTGTGTTTTACTTTTTTTGCCTAAGTCTGCTTCATTTGGATCTTGGGGCACTCCTACGTGGCATTGGGGTGCAGACATGCCTCCAGAAGGTCGTCAACTTGGGTTTCATTGCTCTGAGGCATGCATCCGATGGAATGGCATCCCAGGGATATTATGGGCCAAGGTCGCTTCCCGACGTATTGGTTTGCATGTGGGTGGGAATGTAGCCAGGGAAATAATAGACATCAAATTTGATCTGTTGCATATTGATTCAGAGTTTCCAGATGTTGTTGTGGTTGGTTGATGCATGCCAGACGTCCAGAATGTTTGGTGCATTCAGTGCTTAGGGTGAATAAGGCTTGCATCAAACTGAATAAGGAAATTAGCAGTTTTGTTGTCAGGCTTGGGAGAATAGCAATTAGACATTTTGGTTTAGAGGAGGACACCAGGATGCTTCTTATGTTTCTCTATGTCGTCTGGCAGGATTGCTTCATCCAGTGATAGCTCACAGTCATCGATGACACGCCAAAGCGTCCAGGGGCCGGTTACTGGCTGTGTTGCTCAGTATTTGTGTGAAATTGGAGAAATCCCACAGACCTGATAAGATCGCTTATGTTTCTGTAAGAGAACGCGGAAAAGCCGCCGCATGTACTGGCGGCAAGGCGGCTGATTTCGCGTCCAGCGGTGCGGTTTGTCCGCAGCAGCATGCGTCTAGCGCGGCGGTTTGTCCGCAGCAGCATGCATCTGGTGTGGCTGGGTCTGTTAGTTCACATAGACTGAGGAATATGCGCGCGCGCACTGAGGCAGAGCCTTTATGACAAACGGAGAGGGATCAGCTGACCAGGTTGGTCAGCTGACCTCAAGGCAGGTGGCTATTGGTTGATCGCATAGGGGTGGCGCCAGAGAGCGCTGCTCTATATATAGTCACTGCTGGTCACTTTCAGGTTGTCTGCCATTGCGAACACTTACGTGGAAGCACTCAGACCTTAGTCAGATCCAACAGTGTGTTAGAACCAGGAGGACCTGGGAATTCACACTGAGCCAGATTACTTCTGTTTATTATTGTATTATCATTCTGTTATACCTCAGACTAGTTCCAGGGTGTCGAGACCACGGACCTCACACCCAAGGCTAGGGACTCTGTGTTATCATTCTGTTATACTTCAGACTAGTTCCAGGGTGTCAAGACCACGGACCTCACACCCAAGACTAGGGACTCTGTGTTATCAGTCTGTTATACTCCAGACTAGTTCCAGGGTGTAGAGACCACGGACCTCACACCCAAGACTAGGCAATTGTTGATATCTGTTATGACCTGTTGCAGTCCTGACCTTCCCTCTGCTTTCTGATTCGGTACCTCGCATATCTGATTACCTGTTGCCAAACCCTGCCCGCTTTGGATACCGAATCAGTCTTCTGTCTTTGTACCGTATCTGTCTGTGTGTTGTCGACCTGGCTTGCCCGACCTAGAGAGCTATCTCCCTCTTTAAGAGATAGTCTCCAGACCTGGTAGTGACAACCACCTTCAGGTGTCACTCACTCACAGGTCCCGCCTACCTTTACCCTGGGACTCCACCCCTTTGGAGTTCTCAGGCTACTGGAAGGTCTCTGTACCTTTCAAAAGGCAGTATCGCCCGTATTGTCAAAGACCACCTGATCCTCGGATGGTCTTACTCAAAGTTATTACTGTTGCACCAAACACTCACACTATAAAGGTGTCCAGAGGTTAGTTATACTTGGATTATCGGTGATTCTGCAGATCATCAATAATCAGATATAATTTGTATTCTTGGTGATACTGCAGTCCACCAATAATCAGATTCTCTCTGTGTGCTGACACCGATCGTTACAGTTTCCCTGTACATTGTTTTGATGTATAATTGTTATTATGTTTACAATGTTTTTGGTTTAATGAGCTCCAAGCATAGCAGTCCATGTATTCCTTATAGGGTAAGGTTGCAAATGGTGGGTTTGGTGGAAAGCAAGTTTTAGATGTATGTTTTGCTCTGTCCCATTCCCCACAGGAAGTTAGCAATATCCACATCAAGTATTCTCCAAGCTTAGTAAATCAATCCCAGTATTTCCTTGCTTGTCTTTTTTTAATTTTTTTTTTAATGCACAAAAAAATTTTTTGGCCTATTCCACAGCTAACAATGGCAATTCTACCCTAGAGTTTCATATGAGTATTCAATGGTGTTCACTGAATGAGAGTTCATTTTGTAATAAATATTTGTTAATCTTGCTTCTCAGAAGATACCATAGTCACTTGGGGCTTGATTCACTAACCGGCGCTAAGCTATCACTTAGTGGCCGCAAACTACGGCACTAAGTAGTTTGCGCCCACACATCAGTCTTAGTATCACTCACTGCACGCACAGCGCGGGTGCGCCTATATTAGTGCGCGGTGCAATAACATTGCACCCGCTGCCCCTTGATAACGGCGCATCGGGTGCCCCTGAAACGGCGCTTCGGGGGCACCCAATGCGCTGTGCGACGTTATCGCACCGCACACTAATATAGGCTGTGCGCGCAGTGAGCGGGACTGCGCGCGAAGTAGCTTTGCGCGCACTAGGGGCAAAAAATGGCTTTTCACACCGGCGCTAACACTTAACGCCGGTTAGTGAATCAAGCCCTTGTTATTTAAGGCCCCTTTTATACTTGCACACTGTGTTGCCCCTAGGCTTCCCCACTACAAGGGCCATCCAAGTCTTGCACACTTCACGCGATGTTACGCGGTGCGCCTGAAGTATCAAAGTCACCGCATTCTTGGCGCAAACTCTGCAGCGCATTGCAACATGATCTGTGCCTACTGCACGGATTATGCAAAAATGCAAATCAATAGGCAACGTAGCATCTGTGAATGACGGGAGCATGGTGCAATGTGGCATGCCAGCAATGAGCCATGTGAATCCCAGTGACTTCCTGCCCAGCTAGGAGACGAGCCTATACCGCATAATAGTGCAGGGTCATAAGTTAGTGCTTGCACAGCATCGCACCGCTACTAATAGGTGTGAAACCAGCCTAAAGGTAAAGTTCTGAGTCTGATTAGAGCATTCTGACCTCAAAAAAAATCTTGAACTAAAAAGAAATGGAAAATACTAAATGATTTTCTCAGCGTCAACGACATCTGTTATGTTTAAATCACAGAATTATCATATTTTGATTCAGAAAAGTGTTCTGACTGCCTTTGCATGCGCAAAATGAGTTTTCTTTTATGTGTGAGGCATAAACAGGTGACCCCTCTCCTAGCATACAGGCTCTGTGTTTTGCCTCTGAACACAACTGTCTGAAGCAGTAAAATACTGGATTTGTAAGTACTTGTCTTTTTTCAGCATTGTGATCTAGGTATCTAGGTAATTTAGAAATGTTATAGCCTACATTTTTGTACATCTATCTGCCAGTCATTTGGTATGATTATTTGATTACTGAACCATGTATTCACATTTGAGAACTTTCTAAATACCACACCGTAGCGTATCCTGCTGATTCTGGCTAGACGAGAGTGGGTCTTTTCTGTAAGACCCTCTGGCTAAGGCCAGGGTCACACTTAGCAGATTCGCATGAGTTTTCCAATATGTTCTATGGGGAAAACTCATGCGATTCTGCTAAGAGTGACAATGGCCTAATGCTTTTTTCAGAGAAGAGGCTATTGAGCACCCTCGATTATGATGGTCACTTACTGTCACTCTCCAAGATAAGACTTTTACCAGTGGAGTCTTCATTTATCTGCCAAAAATAAATACTGTACAACTGTGTGAGCATGTGAATAAGGTCAACTTCCCCATTATGGTTATAGCTTTCACCCTAGTTTGGCTGAAAGAATCAAGCAGCACAGACTTTGAAAGTTAAACGTACTTTTCCTTTGACAAAAATGAGCAATTTAGCACTATTGTGATGTATTTCTAATGTGTAAATATTCAAAAATTTCTGAAAGTTTCTCTTCTTAGCCCTATTCACGGCTTGATTATCTCCAGAAGTGCTAAATCATTTGCTAATTTTCTTTGCTTATAAAATCATTGTATGATTGGAAATACATAGAACAATACAAACTCAAGTTTTGAGAGGCCCACAAAGATGGTCTAGCAGGATATCCTGGAGAAGACAATGGCCACTTCTCACCACATACATACTTATTATGGCCAACTGAGATCTTTTTTATTTTTTTCAAAAATCGGATCCCTCCTTCCCGCAATAAAAGGAAAGGTGGCAAGTAACATGTTCCACTGTGTGTATGCATACATTTGTTTATATGACATTACATTACATACTAACAATATCACTTTGACAATACCCAAGTAAAGATCTTCCTTGGAGCTTAAGTTAGTGGCCTCACAGGGACATTGTAAGAGAGCAACATCATGATGGAGCATTATGTTGCTGTTTATATACCTTACCCAAGGGTTATTTTATGGACAGTAAGATTAGTGTTAGCTGGATTTTTAAAGCCCTTGATCACCTTATTTTTTTTATGTACAGTATATATGACAGTAAATTTTCTTAGAAACAGAGGTTGCAACTGAAATTGGGACCCTGTGTCTGCTTTTCATCAGCCACATCACATCTGAATCAGGTATGGTGGCATAGTAGATAGCACACTCGTCTTTCAGAGCTGGGTCCCAGGTTCGAATCACAGCCAGGGTGCTAATCTCCAGTTTCCTTCCACATCCCAAAAATATACATAAGCTAATTGGCTTCCCATGAAAATTGTCCCTAGACTACAATGGATTTATGACTATAGGGATTAGATTAAAACAAAAATATAAAAATATCCGTGTGCAGCTCCACACACACCACACAGTCCTAATAATGCTGCCAATCCAAATTGATGCCCAATGTCAATTCGCAAATTTCGAATACAAAGTCTATGATGATCAGCGCAATATGAATTCCCAATCTGTTCAAAGTAACTTTTTATCTTCTCAATCCACCACCACACCGCTTGTGAGATCACTCACCAGCTCCTTAGATCATAAGAAATGATCATATGCGTGCAGTCAAACAATCACCAGCCCGTCTGGTCATATGTGGGCTCTTCACTGTCGCCTCCTCAAATCCTCATAAGTAAAAACATAAACACGCTCCACATAGCGTAATCCCGTTCACTTAAAAATTTATTGTATTTAAAACATCAACTGTTACACTCACGTGTCACAAATGTATGTCTATGACAGGCATACAAGTAAGCGCAGGGTTGGTTAAGGTAGCGGGCAGCGTCCGGCCGTTTACTCCACGCAATACCGCCGTACGACTGGCATCCGCGCACTTCCGCAATCCCTCACGCGTCCTGTAGCTCCTCCCCAACCGGTTTCGTCCACGTGACTTTCTCAAGGGGTCAAATGTCACGGGCTACGGCGCTTCCCTTTATGGCTATAGCGCGTCGCGCCCACCAGCTTACTGCGCCTGCGCCTGCCCGTTTCATCAATAATGATACATCTAAATGACATTTTTCTTCACATAAAAACATATCGTAAAACCTTACATATTACATAAAATCATGGATTATTCATATATTATAAGTACTTCGGAGTGCGCGGAGTGAATGAGGGATGAATGGGAGGATTTCAATCTGTGAAGTACTTATAATATATGAATAATCCATGATTTTATGTAATATGTAAGGTTTTACGATATGTTTTTATGTGAAGAAAAATGTCATTTAGATGTATCATTATTGATGAAACGGGCAGGCGCAGGCGCAGTAAGCTGGTGGGCGCGACGCGCTATAGCCATAAAGGGAAGCGCCGTAGCCCGTGACATTTGACCCCTTGAGAAAGTCTCGTGGACGAAACCATTTGGGGAGGAGCTACAGGACGCGTGAGGGATTGCGGAAGTGCGCGGATGCCAGTCGTACGGCGGTATTGCGTGGAGTAAACGGCCGGACGCTGCCCGCTACCTTAACCAACCCTGCGCTTACTTGTATGCCTGTCATAGACATACATTTGTGACACGTGAGTGTAACAGTTGATGTTTTAAATACAATAAATTTTTAAGTGAATGGGATTACGCTATGTGGAGCGTGTTTATGTTTTTACTTATGAGGATTTGAGGAGGCGACAGTGAAGAGCCCACATATGACCAGACGGGCTGATTGTTTGACTGCACGCATATGATCATTTCTTATGATCTAAGGAGCTGGTGAGTGATCTCACAAGCGGTGTGGTGGTGGATTGAGAAGATAAAAAGTTACTTTGAACAGATTGGGAATTCATATTGCGCTAATCATAATAGACTTTGTATAGGGATTAGATTGTGAGGTCCTGTGAGGCACAGTTAGTGACAAGACTATCTACAGTATACTCTGTAAAGTGCTGAGAAAGATGTCAATGCTATATAAATACTAAATAATAATGTCTTCATTGATGTTGTAAAAAATAGTATTACCCAATACCCATCTATGACCTCTTTGAATAGTGGTAAATGTTTATAAAGGGAAAGGAAATGCATTGCTTTCAGTCATCAGTGCAAAGTTCTGCTGGGTTAGTGAAATGAGGGCAGTGCAGAATTTATACTAGGACTCACTGCTCACTGGAGTGTGGTGTGTAGGGGTAAATGCTTTTTATTATTATTATTATTATTATTATTATTCACTGTAGCTTGTAGTGCTTGCCATAGAGAATTAATCTCTCAGCAGCATGGGCCTGTGGCACTGTGTAGACAGGGAAAGGCCCCTCCCAGTTATACATGTAATTAAGGTGGCAGGAAATTAAGGCTCTGGCAAATCTGGGTGAAGGGTAAATGCAATAAACAGCTCACCCTGCTCCTGCAAATGTCCCGGCAGCTTTAATTACTATTCCCCCAATAGGCTGCCATGGACTCTGGGGTAACTCACAATACAGCTTCCAGCTATAGCTGGAGGCCAAATTACACTGTTTTATCATAATTTGGGCTGGCAGCACTCAAATTACTGACTGAGTGCCGCTAAAGCCCTAATTATCATTACATCCTATGGCGGAGCAGGCTGTGCCCAAATTTCCAGTGCCATGTTTGCCTGATTCCTTTCCAGATATTGCCTGCAGTGCTGCTCGGATACCACTTTTCACTATCTGGATCTAATTCGGATCCGGATACCCAGATATCCTATCCAGGTTGGATATCCGAGTTTAAAATTTCCCAATCCGGATCCGAATCAGATATCCAACGTTAGTATCCGGCCGGATTCGGATATCCGGATAGAAAACCGGAAGTGACCTGAAAGGGCTTGATTCACAAAGCGGTGCTAACCTACTTAGCACGTCTAAAGTCTTTAGATGTGATAACCAGGGTGCTAAGTAGGTTAGCACCGAATTTCTGAATCGGATAATTCGGTGCTAACCTACTTAGCACCCTGGTTAGCATGTCTAAAGACTTTAGACGTGCTAAGTAGGTTAGCACCGCTTTGTGAATCAAGCCCAAAATGGCTTAAAGTGACTCTGTAACAAAAATTACAACGTTTTTTCTACCATCCTACAAGTTCCTAAACCTATTCTTATGTGTTCTGGCTTACTGTAGCTCTTTCTACTATAACCATCTCTGTAATAAATCAATGTATCTTTCCCCTGTCAGACTTGTCGGCCTGTGTCTGGAAGGCTGCCAAGTTCTTCAGTGTTGAACTGTTCCTCTATGCACACTCCAGTGTGTGTTTTATTTACATAAGCCAGCAGCTTCTCTGCTATCTTATCAGTGATAGAAGAGAGCTGGATAAAAATCCTCCTCTGGAGGCTGTGAAAGGAGCTGGTCTGTCACATACTGAGGAATTAACGACATAGGTAGAGCTGTCTGCAGGAAGCCTGTAATGTTCAGTGCATGAGAGAAGCTGGGGACAGAAGGTAAACACACACAAGTGATCTCTTGAGATTCAGAAGTAAGGCTGTATACAGCCTGCTTGTGTATGGATGTATTTTCTATGTGTGGACATGCTGTACATCAACCTACTTCCTGTTTTGGTGGCCATTTTGTTTGTTTATAAACAAACTTTTTAGAACTGTTTTTGACTACTTTTAATGCGGCGGGGAGCGGTGAAATTGTGACAGAGGGTAATAGGAGATGTCCCCTAACACACTGGTATGTTTACTTTTGTGCGATTTTAACAATACAGATTCTCTTTAAAATGCTTCCAAAAGTCTCTTTAAATGGCAAAAAAATCTCTCTCTCTCTCTCTCTCTCTCTCTCTCTCTCGGCCTAGATACCTTCGAAAGGGATTTTTGCCTTTGAAGGTGATTTTGGCTTCTGCTCGGATATCTGAACTAACTATCCGCCCAGATTTCGGATTTCAGATGGGAAATCAGAGTTTGCTCGGATAGTCTATTCGGATTTTAAATATATCCAAATTTGCTATTCAAAGTTCGGATAGTGGAAAAAGTTCGGATTATCTGGGTAGTTCGGATATCCGAAATCTTGCTGAGCACCACTGATTGCCTGACTGCCTCATGATATGGGTGATGGCATAAGGGAAATGTAAACAGATGTATGCCAAATAACACTGCACTGCCATTTCAATAGCTACAGTACAAGAGCTAACTGGCCAAAACTTTTAACTAATGTTTTTCAAAAAGTGCATTGCTAATTAATGAAAATTAATGCTAATTTTTATATTATGCACTAAAAATAGAAGGCTTTAACACACTATTTTTAAGTTTACAGTAGCTAATACAGTGTAAATCTACTTTAGCTACAAATAATTGCAATCAGTGTCAGCATACTGATTATTATCCATGAGACAGCAGTTTAGCTTGCGTTCCTCTATGGATAGAATCAGAGTAAACCTGCTTAAAATTGAACCACTTACAGACATTTCAACAATATCATCATAAAACAATGCATACATTTGTGTTTCATGTTTAAAGTTGCAAATATCCAACAAATTACCACATTAATTAATCTCTATACAATGAATAGATGGCTTCCACTTTGCCAATGACAGAAGAATACTTTATCTAATCCCCGTGTATCACTAATTCAGCCCGGTTTGTTAAGAGAAAGAAAATCCTTTTATGCAGGATGCTATGAATGACTAGTCAGGGGTTTATTAACAGCCAATTTTTGCCTCTTTAATTCAGAGAATCTGGCCATAATTTATTAGCTGTCAGTCCCCCGTGGGCCAAACTATCTTCTGTCGCCTCAGGGAGGAGGAGACGACCGTCCCAAAAGAGAGTTGAACTGTGTACCAACAGGTAGCGGCTCATGTGTGCTTTGCAAATTTGGAGGCTGAACATCATTTGGGAAGGGGGATTGAAAGCTGTGTTTAATTAGGTGGAAGGGGTGCTTTGCTGACCTCTAATAGCAGATCACAGAGAAGGGGGTCTATATCTGTGCTGAAGCCAATTACTTGCATGTCTGCATTATGTATTAACCCATCTGGGCTTGGGATATTAGCTTTGAAAGGGGAACAAAAGAAAAGGAGTGTCAATGATCACACACCAAATTATCGCATCCAGGCTCTTTTGTTACAAAGATAAGCAATTCAAGGGGGCAGCTGGATTTGTAAACTATCCAACAGAGCGTCCAATTTCTTTTCCTTCTGAAAAACAAAGACATTATATCCGAGCCCAGTTAACATCTTTTAACTCAGCTGTTCACTTACAGGGATGGATATGAAAATGTGCAACTTTGAAGTGTTGTCTAAACACCCTGTTCCGGGAAGCAGTGACTTGCTGCGTGACACAATACAAAGAATTAATCCCTCTAATTACTGGCAAAATATATTTAGTGTAGATTTCAAGGCCGCTACTGAGCCAAATACATGTATATAAAAGTTAGAAATTTCAGCTTAATTCCAGCCCCAAACTTTTTTTTTCTTTTAATTTTGGAAAGAGCAGGAAGGGGTTAGTAAACTTACCATCTGTGGCTCTACCGAGCATTCACCTCACTGCCTGAAGTTAAAGGAAACCTGAGGTGAAAGGCTTGTGGATGCTGCCATATTTATTTCCTTTTAAACAATACCAGTTGCCTGGCAGTCCCTGTTCTGAAGCAGCCCGGCTGAAAGAGGACAGTACTGTTGGAAAATACTGCTACTTCTAAACTTGGCAGAGCATCAGCAACATCAACAATCCGGTTCAGAGTGCAGGAGCTGGGATACAGACAGAATTTTCTAATAAAATTGCAGCCTGCTGATCTACATGCTTTCCAGTGGCTAACTAGGGAAAATTGCATGTGGACACTGAAACTATGCCCCGGTGGTAGGGGGAAATCCAGTAAGAGGTAAGACCTTCATAACAGATCCCAGCAATAGTTAACAGTGCCTAACACGGAGCTGGGAAAAAAGGGCGCAGGCAGCTAGTGGACAAAAAGGGCGCCGCCATTCACTCTCATAATAAATAACGTTTAATGGGCGCCGAGCAGGAAAAAAGGGCGCCGGACATAAATAACGTTTACAAACGGCGCCCGGAGATTTTTTATGATTTATAAGTGTGCTTGTGGTGATTTACGTTTATGAAATGCACCCGTGCCGAATAACGTTTATAAAAATACTAAACATATTTATCTTATTTAACTAATTAAAACATTATTTAAAGTTTTATCCCTTACTGTTTGTAAAACATTATTATTCACAAAATAAAGCGATCAGTACGTAACGTAAATTGCAATATATTTTTTGCAGCCACAGTTAGTAAAACATTATTATCCACATAATAAAGGGGGGGGGGGTGGTCTTAGGTTTAGGCACCACCAGGGAGGTCTTAGGTTTAGGCACCACTAGGGGGGTCTTAGGTTTAGGCACCATCAGGGGGGTCTTAGGTTTAGGCACCACCAGGGGGATCTTAGGTTTAGGCACCATCAGGGGGGTCTTAGGTTTAGGCACCACCTGGGGGGTCTTAGGGTTAGGCACCACCAGGGGGGTCTTAGGTTTAGGCACCACCAGGGGGGTCTTAGGTTTAGGCACCATCAGGGGGGTCTTAGGTTTAGGCACCACCAGGGGGGTCTTAGGTTTAGGCACCACCAGAGGGGGTCTAGGGGTTAGGGATAGGTACAGGGAGGGTTCTGTGTAAGAGTAGGCGTAGGTATAGTTTTAGTAACATTTTAGTAATACTTACTAATGTTTTACAACACTTATTACGAACGTAGTTATATTTATATCATCGTTATAAAGAATATTTTCAGATTTTATTATAAGAACAAACCATAAATGAAGGTTATTCACAATAATATACAATTATAACAATTAAACATATATTATTGTTTTTTTAATAAACGTAATTATAAGTTTAACTTTTGAAACGGAAGATTAACGTTTTCACAATTGCCGATTTCATAAACATTATTTAATGATTTATAATTTTGTAAAACATTATTTGTAAACGAAATATAGCACACTATTTTTATAAACGCTATTAATGATTAATTATTGATTAGCGTTTACACCCCGCGCCCTTTTTGTCCAGGCGCCCTTTTTGTACGTACACGCCTAACACACCCTAGTAATGGACAACATGCTAAAAATAAGATAGACAATCATGACAGACCCCAGTACCAGGCAGGCCCCATTGCAGACATCAGTAACAGATAGATCTCCATCACAGACCCCAGAAACAGACAATAGATCCCAGTCAGGCAGCCTAGGTGTTATCTACCTCTGCTACTTTTCAGATAGACTCAGCTTGTGTCTTAGGGGATGGGAGGATGTAATATAGACATCAGCAGCAGCCATACCAACACAACCTAAAACAAAGTTAAATAAACTGTCTAATAAATAGACAGTTTATTTAATGTTTCTACAGCAACCACTTTGGAGGAACTCAGACTTTTGTTCTGGCATGCTGGCATGCAATAGATATCCTGGCCTTTCTACAGCTGCCACCATCCAGGCACTTACTTCACCCCCTCCGCTGCCAGCCACTACCATTATGTCAACTATCAACTGCATGATGTCACTGCCCACCAAACCTCACTGCCATGCCTAAAGTTTGCTTCCTACTCGCTCGTTTGCCAGAGTTGTGCCTGATTGGTGGAGAGTTTCTGTGTCAGGTGATAAGGAGCCTAGCCAGGAAACCCCACTATGTGTTGGCAGCTTTCCAGACTCTTTTCTGTGGGCCTGTGTGAGCGTCAGGGTTCTTGCGAATCGTCGGGGTTCTGTTGATCCCGTCACTGGTATCACGGGGCGAGCAGCCCTAGGGCGTGGAGTCTAAACGAGCATGGGACTTCACCAGCACACGGGATGATGGGCCGTCACCCCTAGTGAGTGGCGGACTATTTTGCTGCCTGGTGCTCGCAGGTCACGACCCCTAGGACTACCGCACCTGTGACGGAAAGAACAGACGGTACCTGACGGAATAACAGGGGATACTGGCAGAGTGGACCGTTGGGCAAGGACAGGCTAGCAGGACAACCTGGCAGGACAGACACAGGACAGATAGGCCTAACCTTAGGGATCACAGGAAGGAACTGACTGGCAGGGAAAACCCCAGCAAGGGAGCTGGCTGTATGGTTCCCAGGAGGCAACAGAAGGAAGGGGAAATACCGGGTAAGGGAGCTGACATCTAGGATCCTAGGAGGGAACAGGCAGGCTGGAGGAATCCTCGGGATACAGCTAATAACAGGAGAGTTCCTGGAGGGAACTGGCAGGCCGAGGGAAACCCAGGGAAGCTGCAGGTAACTGAAAGAGCTCTGGAGGGAACTCGCAGGCTGAGAGAATCCCCAGGGAAGCTGCAGGTGACAGGAGAGCACCCGAGGGAATTGACAGGGAACAGGGATGGATGGATGGATAGCAGAAAGGGGTCAGGGCCAGTGCACACCAAAAAGAGATAGCGTAATCGCAAACACTTTTAACTGATTTTTTAAGCTGATTCTAGGCATGTGCCTAGCAATTTTCTAAGCATGCCTAGCATTTTTTGGAGCATTTTTTATATTTTGTTACAGTAGAGCTGTAACTGAACAGCTTCTGTAACAAAATCGCTTGGAAAATCGTTCTGATCTAGCGCTTTTCAAAACGATTTTCCACTTTCCTATACTTAAAGGGAAGGTTCAGGGACTATTAAAAAAAATAAAAATCCGCATCCACTTACCTGGGGCTTCCTCCAGCCCGTGGCAGGCAGGAGGAGCCCTCGGCGCCGCTCCGCAGGCTCCCGGTGGTCTCCGGTAGCGCGCCCGACCTGGTCAGGCCGGCGGCCAGGTCGGGCTTCTTCTGCATTCCAAAATGTGCCTCACGGCGGCGCGCTGACGTCATCGGACGTCCTCCGGGCTGTACTTCGCAGGCTCAGAACTACTGAGTAGTTTCTAGTAGTAGAATCTAGTGGTAGGCACACACTAAGTGGCAGAAAGTAGGTGACAAGTAGTGATGGTAGTGTGTTGGCAACTAGTAGGTGACAACAGTGGGAGACAGACAAGTAGTAGGTGCAAGTTAGCAGTGGATGCTAAGATGCATTGGGTGCCAAGCTCCAGTGGATGCTAAGCAGCATTGTGTCAATTAGAGATGGGCCGAACGGTTCGCCGGCGAACGGTTCCAGGCGAACTTCGGGTGGTTCGCCTTCGCCCCATAATGCTCTATGAGGGTCAACTTTGACCCTCTGCATCACAGTCAGCAGGAGCATTGTAGCCAATCCGGCTATACTAAGCCCTGGAGCCCCCCCCTTATATAAGGCAGGCTCCGGTGGCCATTAGCCTCACTTGTGTGCCTGCTAGAGACAGACTAGGGACAGCTGCTGCAGACTTGTTCTCGTAGGGACAGATTAGTCAGGATCTTGCCTTCTTAGCTTGCTCCTAGCTGAATCTTATTGCTATAATAGCGCCCCAGAACAGCTCTTTTCAGAGCTCATCCTGCTCGTGTGATCAATTTTTTTTTTCTGTGTTTGAAACTGACACATTCGTGTTCTTTAGACAGCATTGCTAATTCATACTGTGTGTCCCACTTCCAGCAGCAGCAGCAGCAGCAGCAGCAGCAGCAGCAGCACATTCAGTGACTACCTGTGTGTGTGTGAGACACTTGTGTTGCTTAGATAGCATTGCTAATTCATAATGTGTGTGTCCCACTGCCAGCAGCCCACCGGCATTCAGCAGCACATTCAGTGACTACCTGTGTATGTGACAGGGAGATGCACATTGTGCTACCCACCCAGTACTGCATTTACCTACTACTAGTACCTGTTGTGTTTAGTTAACCCACCTCATCACTGCATACACCTACGTTTGTGTAGAGTGAACACACCTCGCTGCACATAACTACCTTTTGTGTTGAGTGAACTCACCTCACTGCATATCTACCTTTTCTGTTGAGTGAACTCACTTCAATGCATATAACTAATTAACTACCTTTGTGTTGAGTGAACTCAGCTGACTGCATCTAACTACCTGTTGTGTTCAGTGAACTCACCTCACTGCATATAAAACTACCTTTGGGTTGAGTGAACTCACCTCACTGCATATCTACCTTTTCTGTTGAGTGAACTCACCTCACTGCATATAACTACGTTTGTGTTGAGTGAACTCAGCTGACTGCATCTAACTACCTGTTGTGTTCAGTGAACTCACCTCACTGCATATATAAATACCTTTGGGTTGAGTGAACTCACCTCACTGCACATAGCTACCTTTTGTGTTCAGTGAACTCACCTCACTGCATATATAACTACCTTTGGGTTGAGTGAACTCACCTCACTGTACATAGCTACCTTTTGTGTTCAGTGAACTCACCTCACTGCATATAAAACTACCTTTGGGTTGAGTGAACTCACCTCACTGTACATAGCTACCTTTTGTGTTCAGTGAACTCACCTCACTGCATATGTAACAACCTTTGGGTTGAGTAAACTCACTTCACTGCATATCTACCTTTTCTGTTGAGTGAACTCACCTCACTGCATATATAACTACCTTTGTGTTGAGTGAACTCAGCTGACTGCATCTAACTACCTGTTGTGTTCAGTTAACTCACCTCACTGCATATATAAATACCTTTGGGTTGAGTGAACTCACCTCACTGCATATCTACCTTTTCGGTTGAGTGAACTCACCTCACTGCATATATAACTACCTTTGTGTTGAGTGAACTCAGCTGACTGCATCTAACTACCTGTTGTGTTCAGTGAACTCACCTCACTGCATATATAACTACCTTTGGGTTGAGTGAACTCACCTCACTGCACATAGCTACCTTTTGTGTTCAGTGAACTCACCTCACTGCATATATAACTACCTTTGGGTTGAGTGAACTCACTTCACTGCACATAGCTACCTTTTGTGTTCAGTGAACTCACCTCACTGCATATATAACAACCTTTGGGTTGAGTAAACTCACTTCACTGCATATCTACCTTTTCTGTTGAGTGAACTCACCTCACTACATATATAACTACCTTTGTGTTGAGTGAACTCAGCTGACTGCATCTAACTACCTGTTGTGTTCAGTGAACTCACCTCACTGCATATATAAATACCTTTGGGTTGAGTGAACTCACCTCGCTGCACATAGCTACCTTTTGTGTTCAGTGAACTCACCTCACTGCATATATAACTACCTTTGGGTTGAGTGAACTCACCTCACTGCACATAGCTACCTTTTGTGTTCAGTGAACTCACCTCACTGCATATATAACTACCTTTGGGTTGAGTGAACTCACCTCACTGCACATAGCTACCTTTTGTGTTCAGTGAACTCACCTCACTGCATATATAACTACCTTTGGGTTGAGTGAACTCACCTCACTGCATATCTACCTTTTCTGTTGAGTGAACTCACCTCACTGCATATATAACTACCTTTGTGTTGAGTGAACTCAGCTGACTGCATCTAACTACCTGTTGTGTTCAGTTAACTCACCTCACTGCATATATAAATACCTTTGGGTTGAGTGAACTCACCTCACTGCATATCTACCTTTTCGGTTGAGTGAACTCACCTCACTGCATATATAACTACCTTTGTGTTGATTGAACTCAGCTGACTGCATCTAACTACCTGTTGTGTTCAGTGAACTCACCTCACTGCATATATAACTACCTTTGGGTTGAGTGAACTCACCTCACTGCACATAGCTACCTTTTGTGTTCAGTGAACTCACCTCACTGCATATATAACTACCTTTGGGTTGAGTGAACTCACTTCACTGCACATAGCTACCTTTTGTGTTCAGTGAACTCACCTCACTGCATATATAACAACCTTTGGGTTGAGTAAACTCACTTCACTGCATATCTACCTTTTCTGTTGAGTGAACTCACCTCACTACATATATAACTACCTTTGTGTTGAGTGAACTCAGCTGACTGCATCTAACTACCTGTTGTGTTCAGTGAACTCACCTCACTGCATATATAAATACCTTTGGGTTGAGTGAACTCACCTCGCTGCACATAGCTACCTTTTGTGTTCAGTGAACTCACCTCACTGCATATATAACTACCTTTGGGTTGAGTGAACTCACCTCACTGCACATAGCTACCTTTTGTGTTCAGTGAACTCACCTCACTGCATATATAACTACCTTTGGGTTGAGTGAACTCACCTCACTGCACATAGCTACCTTTTGTGTTCAGTGAACTCACCTCACTGCATATATAACTACCTTTGGGTTGAGTGAACTCACCTCACTGCATATCTACCTTTTCTGTTGAGTGAACTCACCTCACTGCATATATAACTACCTTTGTGTTGAGTGAACTCAGCTGACTGCATCTGACTACCTGTTGTGTTCAGTGAACTCACCTCACTGCATATATAACTACCTTTGGGTTGAGTGAACTCACCTTGCTGCACATAGCCACCTTTTGTGTTCAGTGAACTCACCTCACTGCATATATAACTACCTTTGGGTTGAGTGAACTCACCTCACTGCATATCTACCTTTTCTGTTAAGTGAACTCACCTCACTGCATAAATAACTACCTTTGTGTTCAGTGAACTCAGCTGACTGCATCTAACTACCTGTTGTGTTCAGTGAACTCACCTCACTGCATATATAACTACCTTTGGGTTGAGTGAACTCACCTCACTGCATATCTACCTCTTCTGTTGAGTGAACTCACCTCACTGCATATATAACTACCTTTGTGTTGAGTGAACTCAGCTGACTGCATCTAACTACCTGTTGTGTTCAGTGAACTCACCTCACTGCATATATAAATACCTTTGGGTTGAGTGAACTCATCTCACTGCACATAGCTACCTTTTGTGTTCAGTTAGAACTCACCTCACTGCATATATAACTACCTTTGGGTTGAGTGAACTCACCTCACTGCATATCTACCTTTTCTGTTAAGTGAACTCACCTCACTGCATAAATAACTACCTTTGTGTTCAGTGAACTCAGCTGACTGCATCTAACTACCTGTTGTGTTCAGTGAACTCACCTCACTGCATATATAACTACCTTTGGGTTGAGTGAACTCACCTCACTGCACATAGCTACCTTTTGTGTTCAGTGAACTCACCTCACTGCATATATAACTACCTTTGTGTTGAGTGAACTCAGCTGACGGCATCTAACTACCTGTTGTGTTCAGTGAACTCACCTCACTGCATATATAACGGTAATTACCTTTGGGTTGAGGGAACTCACCTCACTGCACATAGCTACCTTTTGTGTTCAGTGAACTCACCTCACTGCACATAGCTACCTTTTGTGTTCAGTGAACTCACCTCACTGCATATATAACTACCTTTGGGTTGAGTGAACTCACCTCGCTGCACATAGCCAACTTTTGTGTTCAGTGAACTCACCTCACTGCATATATAACTACCTTTGGGTTGAGTGAACTCAGCTGACTGCATCTAACTACCTGTTGTGTTCAGTGAACTCACCTTACTGCATATATAACTACCTTTGGGTTGAGTGAACTCACCTCACTGCATATCTACCTCTTCTGTTGAGTGAACTCACCTAACTGCATATATAACTACCTTTGTGTTGAGTGAACTCAGCTTACTGCATCTAACTACCTGTTGTGTTCAGTGAACTCACCTCACTGCATATATAAATACCTTTGGGTTGAGTGAACTCATCTCACTGCACATAGCTACCTTTTGTGTTCAGTTAGAACTCACTTCACTGCATATATAACTACCTTTGGGTTGAGTGAACTCACCTCACTGCATATCTACCTTTTCTGTTGAGTGAACTCACCTCACTGCATAAATAACTACCTTTGTGTTGAGTGAACTCAGGTGACTGCATATATAACTACCTATGGGTTGAACGAACTCACCTCACTGCACATAGCTACCTTTTGTGTTCAGTGAACTCACCTCACTGCATATATAACTACCTTTGGGTTGAGTGAACTCACCTCACTGCTTATATAACTACTTTTGGGTTGAGTGAACTCACCTCACTGCATATCTACCTTTTCTGTTGAGTGAACTCACCTAACTGCATATATAACTACCTTTGTGTTGAGTGAACTCAGCTTACTGCATCTAACTACCTGTTGTGTTCAGTGAACTCACCTCACTGCATATATAAATACCTTAAGGTTGAGTGAACTCACCTCACTGCACATAGCTACCTTTTGTGTTCAGTTAGAACTCACCTCACTGCATATATAACTACCTTTGGGTTGAGTGAACTCACCTCACTGCATATCTACCTTTTCTGTTGAGTGAACTCACCTCACTGCATAAATAACTACCTTTGTGTTGAGTGAACTCAGCTGACTGCATCTAACTACCTGTTGTGTTCAGTGAACTCACCTCACTGCATATATAACTACCTTTGGGTTGAATGAACTCACCTCGCTGCACATAGCTACCTTTTGTGTTCAGTGAACTCACCTCACTGCATATATAACTACCTTTGGGTTGAGTGAACTCACCTCACTGCATATCTACCTTTTCTGTTGAGTGAACTCACCTCACTGCATATATAACTACCTTTGTGTTGAGTGAACTCAGCTGACGGCATCTAACTACCTGTTGTGTTCAGTGAACTCACCTCACTGCATATATAACAGTAGTTACCTTTGGGTTGAGTGAACTCACCTCACTGCACATAGCTACCTTTTGTGTTCAGTGAACTCACCTCACTGCACATAGCTACCTTTTCTGTTCAGTGAACTCACCTCACTGCATATATAACTACCTTTGGGTTGAGTGAACACACCTCACTGCATATCTACCTTTTCTGTTGAGTGAACTCACCTCACTGCATATATAACTACCTTTGTGTTGAGTGAACTCAGCTGACGGCATCTAACTACCTGTTGTGTTCAGTGAACTCACCTCACTGCATATATAACAGTAGTTACCTTTGGGTTGAGTGAACTCACCTCACTGCACATAGCTACCTTTTGTGTTCAGTGAACTCACCTCACTGCACATAGCTACCTTTTGTGTTCAGTGAACTCACCTCACTGCATATATAACTACCTTTGGGTTGAGTGAACTCATCTCACTGCATATCTACCTTTTCTGTTGAGTGAACTCACCTCACTGCATATATAACTACCTTTGTGTTGAATGAACTCAGCTGACTGTATCTAACTACCTGTTGTGTTCAGTGAACTCACCTCACTGCATATATAACTACCTATGGGTTAAGCGAACTCACCTCACTGCACATAGCTACCTTTTGTGTTCAGTGAACTCACCTCACTGCATATATAACTACCTTTGGGTTGAGTGAACTCACCTCACTGCACATAGCTACCTTTTGTGTTCAGTGAACTCACCTCACTGCATATATAACTACCTGTTGTGTTCAGTGAACTCTTCTCACTGCACATAGCTACCTTTTGTGTTCAGTGAACTCACCTCACTGCATATATAACTACCTTTGGGTTGAGTGACTTCACCTCACTGCATATCTACCTTTTTTGTTGAGTGACTTCACCTCACTGCATATATAACTACCTTTGTGTTGAGTGAACTCAGCTGACTGCATCTAACTACCTGTTGTGTTCAGTGAACTCACCTCACTGCATATATAACTGTAGTTACCTTTGGGTTGAGTGAACTCACCTCACTGCATATATAACTACTTTTGGGTTGAGTGAACTCACCTCACTGCATATCTACCTTTTCTGTTGAGTGAACTCACCTCACTGCATATATAACTACCTTTGTGTTGAATGAACTCAGCTGACTGCATCTAACTACCTGTTGTGTTCAGTAAACTCACCTCACTGCATATATAAATACCTTTGGGTTGAGCGAACTCACCTCACTGCACATAGCTACCTGTTGTGTTCAGTGAACTCACCTCACTGCATATATAACTACCTTTGGGTTGAGTGAACTCACCTCACTGCATATCTACCTTTTCTGTTGAGTGAACTCACCTCACTGCATATAACTACGTTTGTGTTGAGTGAACTCAGCTGACTGCATCTAACTACCTGTTGTGTTCAGTGAACTCACCTCACTGCATATATAACTACCTTTGGGTTGAGTGAACTCACCTCACTGCACATAGCTACCTTTTGTGTTCAGTGAACTCACCTCACTGCATATATAACTACCTTTGGGTTGAGTGAACTCACTTCACTGCACATAGCTACCTTTTGTGTTCAGTGAACTCACCTCACTGCATATGTAACAACCTTTGGGTTGAGTAAACTCACTTCACTGCATATCTACCTTTTCTGTTGAGTGAACTCACCTCACTGCATATATAACTACATTTGTGTTGAGTGAACTCAGCTGACTGCATCTAACTACCTGTTGTGTTCAGTTAACTCACCTCACTGCATTTATAAATACCTTTGGGTTGAGTGAACTCACCTCACTGCATATCTACCTTTTCGGTTGAGTGAACTCACCTCACTGCATATAAAACTACCTTTGTGTTGAGTGAACTCAGCTGACTGCATCTAACTACCTGTTGTGTTCAGTGAACTCACCTCACTGCATATATAAATACCTTTGGGTTGAGTGAACTCACCTCGCTGCACATATCTACCTTTTGTGTTCAGTGAACTCACCTCACTGCATATATAACTACCTTTGGGTTGAGTGAACTCACCTCACTGCACATAGCTACCTTTTGTGTTCAGTGAACTCACCTCACTGCATATATAACTACCTTTGGGTTGAGTGAACTCACCTCACTGCATATCTACCTTTTCTGTTGAGTGAATTCACCTCACTGCATATATAACTACCTTTGTGTTGAGTGAACTCAGCTGACTGCATCTAACTACCTGTTGTGTTCAGTGAACTCACCTCACTGCATATATAACTACCTTTGGGTTGAGTGAACTCACCTCGCTGCACATAGCCACCTTTTGTGTTCAGTGAACTCACCTCACTGCATATATAACTACCTTTGGGTTGAGTGAACTCAGCTGACTGCATCTAACTACCTGTTGTGTTCAGTGAACTCACCTCACTGCATATATAACTACCTTTGGGTTGAGTGAACTCACCTCACTGCATATCTACCTCTTCTGTTGAGTGAACTCACCTCACTGCATATATAACTACCTTTGTGTTGAGTGAACTCACCTCACTGCATATATAACTACCTGTTGTGTTCAGTGAACTCTTCTCACTGCACATAGCTACCTTTTGTGTTCAGTGAACTCACCTCACTGCATATATAACTACCTTTGGGTTGAGTGACTTCACCTCACTGCATATCTACCTTTTTTGTTGAGTGACTTCACCTCACTGCATATATAACTACCTTTGTGTTGAGTGAACTCAGCTGACTGCATCTAACTACCTGTTGTGTTCAGTGAACTCACCTCACTGCATATATAACTGTAGTTACCTTTGGGTTGAGTGAACTCACCTCACTGCATATATAACTACTTTGGGGTTGAGTGAACTCACCTCACTGCATATCTACCTTTTCTGTTGAGTGAACTCACCTCACTGCATATATAACTACCTTTGTGTTGAATGAACTCAGCTGACTGCATCTAACTACCTGTTGTGTTCAGTAAACTCACCTCACTGCATATATAAATACCTTTGGGTTGAGCGAACTCACCTCACTGCACATAGCTACCTGTTGTGTTCAGTGAACTCACCTCACTGCATATATAACTACCTTTGGGTTGAGTGAACTCACCTCACTGCATATCTACCTTTTCTGTTGAGTGAACTCACCTCACTGCATATAACTACGTTTGTGTTGAGTGAACTCAGCTGACTGCATCTAACTACCTGTTGTGTTCAGTGAACTCACCTCACTGCATATATAACTACCTTTGGGTTGAGTGAACTCACCTCACTGCACATAGCTACCTTTTGTGTTCAGTGAACTCACCTCACTGCATATATAACTACCTTTGGGTTGAGTGAACTCACTTCACTGCACATAGCTACCTTTTGTGTTCAGTGAACTCACCTCACTGCATATGTAACAACCTTTGGGTTGAGTAAACTCACTTCACTGCATATCTACCTTTTCTGTTGAGTGAACTCACCTCACTGCATATATAACTACATTTGTGTTGAGTGAACTCAGCTGACTGCATCTAACTACCTGTTGTGTTCAGTTAACTCACCTCACTGCATTTATAAATACCTTTGGGTTGAGTGAACTCACCTCACTGCATATCTACCTTTTCGGTTGAGTGAACTCACCTCACTGCATATATAACTACCTTTGTGTTGAGTGAACTCAGCTGACTGCATCTAACTACCTGTTGTGTTCAGTGAACTCACCTCACTGCATATATAAATACCTTTGGGTTGAGTGAACTCACCTCGCTGCACATATCTACCTTTTGTGTTCAGTGAACTCACCTCACTGCATATATAACTACCTTTGGGTTGAGTGAACTCACCTCACTGCACATAGCTACCTTTTGTGTTCAGTGAACTCACCTCACTGCATATATAACTACCTTTGGGTTGAGTGAACTCACCTCACTGCATATCTACCTTTTCTGTTGAGTGAATTCACCTCACTGCATATATAACTACCTTTGTGTTGAGTGAACTCAGCTGACTGCATCTAACTACCTGTTGTGTTCAGTGAACTCACCTCACTGCATATATAACTACCTTTGGGTTGAGTGAACTCACCTCGCTGCACATAGCCACCTTTTGTGTTCAGTGAACTCACCTCACTGCATATATAACTACCTTTGGGTTGAGTGAACTCAGCTGACTGCATCTAACTACCTGTTGTGTTCAGTGAACTCACCTCACTGCATATATAACTACCTTTGGGTTGAGTGAACTCACCTCACTGCATATCTACCTCTTCTGTTGAGTGAACTCACCTCACTGCATATATAACTACCTTTGTGTTGAGTGAACTCAGCTGACTGCATCTAACTACCTGTTGTGTTCAGTGAACTCACCTCACTGCATATATAAATACCTTTGGGTTGAGTGAACTCATCTCACTGCACATAGCTACCTTTTGTGTTCAGTTAGAACTCACCTCACTGCATATATAACTACCTTTGGGTTGAGTGAACTCACCTCACTGCATATCTACCTTTTCTGTTAAGTGAACTCACCTCACTGCATAAATAACTACCTTTGTGTTCAGTGAACTCAGCTGACTGCATCTAACTACCTGTTGTGTTCAGTGAACTCACCTCACTGCATATATAACTACTGTAATGATCGCTGCTGCAGCAGGCATTGCTGGAAGTAGTAGTGCTGCAGCTCAGGTAGTTCTCATCTCTTTACATGCAAGCTGCATAGCTTTGTCTGCCTTTCCCTGCTGTCAGCTTGTGACTGATTATCATTCACCTGTGTGGGAATCTGCATGTCTGCTCCCATTGGATGACCTCAGTATAAAGATCTGCTTCCTGCAGGGTTTCCTTGGGTTTTCATAGCTTCAGTTTAAGCTAGTCTTGCTGTCGCTTCAGCCCCCGATCGTGTTTCTTGTTCTAAAGATACTTTGCTGGTCTTTGCATCATATATTGGTTTATTGCCAATATATATGCATACCAGCACGTTTATTATTTTCCTTGTATTCGTGTTACGTTGATACATCAGTGTCGCTGATGTATACGTACACGAACTGTTTATATCCTGTGTGCAGTTAGTCAGCTTTCCAGCACGTTTTGGTAGGTTGCGCGTACCGTGACCACCCGTGCTGAGGTAGTTACCCTGCTCCTGGTTCTGTTTGTGGATTGCGTTCATCTCTGCGAAGAGATAACGAATCCTTCTGAATCCTGTTCTGTTACTGTTTGTGGATTGCGTTCATCTCTGCGAAGAGATAACGAATCCTTCTGAATCCTGTTCTGTTACCGTTTGTGGATTGCGTTCATCTCTGCGAAGAGATAGCGAATCCTTCTGAGTCCTGTTCCCTGTATTACTCCAGTCCTAGTCAGCGTTCCTGCTTATGTCATATATCGGTTCATTGCCGATATATACATATGTTAGTCAGACGTTACAAATAGTTTCATTGATAGCTGTAATTGTAATACGCTAGGAATACATACTTATTGTATATTTGTCCGTGTTACGTTCATCTATCTTGATCCTGCTATTTCCTGACTATCCTGTCCTGTCTTTGTGAGGCACGCCATCGCCGCAACGCATTGGCTGCCTCATTCCAGTCTGTGTTATTGTGGACGCTTGCTGTCACTAAGTAGTGGCTAGTTAAGCAAGCGTTCATTCTGTTTACTTGTCCTGATCTCCTCAGTTCTGGTTTATGCGCTCAGCGCTACTTTGCGCTGATACGTTATAACGAAAGCATTGTTTGTGGCTGTCAGATCTGCACCGGCTCTGTGCGCCACAATCTCCTATTGGAGTCAGTCCTCCCCTCCACTATACTAGGGATAGCCTGTTTCCTTGTGCTAGTGTGTGTACCTTCTCCACGCCAGCTCATGCGTTGCATGCTGACTGTGGAGAATACACCACCAAGCCTTACAACTACCTTTGGGTTGAGTGAACTCACCTCACTGCACATAGCTACCTTTTGTGTTCAGTGAACTCACCTCACTGCATATATAACTACCTTTGGGTTGAGTGAACTCACCTCACTGCATATCTACCTTTTCTGTTGAGTGAACTCACCTCACTGCATATATAACTACCTTTGTGTTGAGTGAACTCAGCTGACTGCATCTAACTACCTGTTGTGTTCAGTGAACTCACCTCACTGCATATATAACAGTAGTTACCTTTGGGTTGAGTGAACTCACCTCACTGCACATAGCTACCTTTTGTGTTCAGTGAACTCACCTCACTGCACATAGCTACCTTTTGTGTTCAGTAAACTCACCTCACTGCATATATAACTACCTTTGTGTTGAGTGAACTCAGCTGACGGCATCTAACTACCTGTTGTGTTCAGTGAACTCACCTCACTGCATATATAACGGTAATTACCTTTGGGTTGAGTGAACTCACCTCACTGCACATAGCTACCTTTTGTGTTCAGTGAACTCACCTCACTGCACATAGCTACCTTTTGTGTTCAGTGAACTCACCTCACTGCATATATAACTACCTTTGGATTGAGTGAACTCACCTCGCTGCACATAGCCAACTTTTGTGTTCAGTGAACTCACCTCACTGCATATATAACTACCTTTGGGTTGAGTGAACTCAGCTGACTGCATCTAACTACCTGCTGTGTTCAGTGAACTCACCTTACTGCATATATAACTACCTTTGGGTTGAGTGAACTCACCTCACTGCATATCTACCTCTTCTGTTGAGTGAACTCACCTAACTGCATATATAACTACCTTTGTGTTGAGTGAACTCAGCTTACTGCATCTAACTACCTGTTGTGTTCAGTGAACTCACCTCACTGCATATATAAATACCTTTGGGTTGAGTGAACTCATCTCACTGCACATATCTACCTTTTCTGTTGAGTGAACTCACCTCACTGCATAAATAACTACCTTTGTGTTGAGTGAACTCAGGTGACTGCATATATAACTACCTATGGGTTGAACGAACTCACCTCACTGCACATAGCTACCTTTTGTGTTCAGTAAACTCACCTCACTGCATATATAACTACCTTTGGGTTGAGTGAACTCACCTCACTGCTTATATAACTACTTTTGGGTTGAGTGAACTCACCTCACTGCATATCTACCTTTTCTGTTGAGTGAACTCACCTAACTGCATATATAACTACCTTTGTGTTGAGTGAACTCAGCTTACTGCATCTAACTACCTGTTGTGTTCAGTGAACTCACCTCACTGCATATATAAATACCTTTAGGTTGAGTGAACTCACCTCACTGCACATAGCTACCTTTTGTGTTCAGTTAGAACTCACCTCACTGCATATATAATTACCTTTGGGTTGAGTGAACTCACCTAACTGCATATCTACCTTTTCTGTTGAGTGAACTCACCTCACTGCATAAATAACTACCTTTGTGTTGAGTGAACTCAGCTGACTGCATCTAACTACCTGTTGTGTTCAATGAACTCACCTCACTGCATATATAACTACCTGTGGGTTGAGTGAACTCACCTCGCTGCACATAGCTACCTTTTGTGTTCAGTGAACTCACCTCACTGCATATATAACTACCTTTGGGTTGAGTGAACTCACCTCACTGCACATAGCTACCTTTTGTGTTCAGTGAACTCACCTCACTGCATATATAACTACCTTTAGGTTGAGTGAACTCACCTCACTGCATATCTACCTTTTCTGTTGAGTGAACTCACCTCACTGCATATATAACTACCTTTGTGTTGAGTGAATTCAGCTGACGGCATCTAACTACCTGTTGTGTTCAGTGAACTCACCTCACTGCATATATAACAGTAGTTACCTTTGGGTTGAGTGAACTCACCTCACTGCATATCTAACTTTTCTGTTGAGTGAACTCACCTCACTGCATATATAACTACCTTTGTGTTGAATGAACTCAGCTGACTGCATCTAACTACCTGTTGTGTTCAGTGAACTCACCTCACTGCATATATAACTACCTATGGGTTGAGCGAACTCACCTCACTGCACATAGCTACCTTTTGTGTTCAGTGAACTCACCTCACTGCATATATAACTACCTTTGGGTTGAGTGAACTCACCTCACTGCACATAGCTACCTTTTGTGTTCAGTGAACTCACCTCACTGCATATATAACTACCTGTTGTGTTCAGTGAACTCTTCTCACTGCACATAGCTACCTTTTGTGTTCAGTGAACTCACCTCACTGCATATATAACTACCTTTGGGTTGAGTGACTTCACGTCACTGCATATCTACCTTTTCTGTTGAGTGAACTCACCTCACTGCATATATAACTACCTTTGTGTTGAGTGAACTCAGCTGACTGCATCTAACTACCTGTTGTGTTCAGTGAACACACCTCAATGCATATATAACTGTAGTTACCTTTGGGTTGAGTGAACTCACCTCACTGCACATAGCTACCTTTTGTGTTCAGTGAACTCACCTCACTGCATATATAACTACTTTTGGGTTGAGTGAACTCACCTCACTGCATATCTACCTTTTCTGTTGAGTGAACTCACCTCACTGCATATATAACTACCTTTGTGTTGAATGAACTCAGCTGACTGCATCTAACTACCTGTTGTGTTCAGTAAACTCACCTCACTGCATATATAAATACCTTTGGGTTAGGCGAACTCACCTCACTGCACATAGCTACCTTTTGTGTTCAGTTAGAACTCACCTCACTGCATATATAATTACCTTTGGGTTGAGTGAACTCACCTAACTGCATATCTACCTTTTCTGTTGAGTGAACTCACCTCACTGCATAAATAACTACCTTTGTGTTGAGTGAACTCAGCTGACTGCATCTAACTACCTGTTGTGTTCAGTGAACTCACCTCACTGCATATATAACTACCTGTGGGTTGAGTGAACTCACCTCGCTGCACATAGCTACCTTTTGTGTTCAGTGAACTCACCTCACTGCATATATAACTACCTTTGGGTTGAGTGAACTCACCTCACTGCACATAGCTACCTTTTGTGTTCAGTGAACTCACCTCACTGCATATATAACTACCTTTGGGTTGAGTGAACTCACCTCACTGCATATCTACCTTTTCTGTTGAGTGAACTCACCTCACTGCATATATAACTACCTTTGTGTTGAGTGAACTCAGCTGACGGCATCTAACTACCTGTTGTGTTCAGTGAACTCACCTCACTGCATATATAACAGTAGTTACCTTTGGGTTGAGTGAACTCACCTCACTGCATATCTACCTTTTCTGTTGAGTGAACTCACCTCACTGCATATATAACTACCTTTGTGTTGAATGAACTCAGCTGACTGCATCTAACTACCTGTTGTGTTCAGTGAACTCACCTCACTGCATATATAACTACCTATGGGTTGAGTGAACTCACCTCACTGCACATAGCTACCTTTTGTGTTCAGTGAACTCACCTCACTGCATATATAACTACCTGTTGTGTTCAGTGAACTCTTCTCACTGCACATAGCTACCTTTTGTGTTCAGTGAACTCACCTCACTGCATATATAACTACCTTTGGGTTGAGTGACTTCACCTCACTGCATATCTACCTTTTCTGTTGAGTGAACTCACCTCACTGCATATATAACTACCTTTGTGTTGAGTGAACTCAGCTGACTGCATCTAACTACCTGTTGTGTTCAGTGAACTCACCTCACTGCATATATAACTGTAGTTACCTTTGGGTTGAGTGAACTCACCTCACTGCACATAGCTACCTTTTGTGTTCAGTGAACTCACCTCACTGCATATATAACTACTTTTGGGTTGAGTAGACTCACCTCACTGCATATCTACCTTTTCTGTTGAGTGAACTCACCTCACTGCATATATAACTACCTTTGTGTTGAATGAACTCAGCTGACTGCATCTAACTACCTGTTGTGTTCAGTAAACTCACCTCACTGCATATATAAATACCTTTGGGTTAGGCGAACTCACCTCACTGCACATAGCTACCTTTTGTGTTCAGTGAACTCACCTCACTGCATATATAACTACCTTTGGGTTGAGTGAACTCACCTCACTGCATATCTACCTTTTCTGTTGAGTGAACTCACCTCACTGCATATATAACTACCTTTGTGTTGAATGAACTCAGCTGACTGCATCTAACTACCTGTTGTGTTCAGTGAACTCACCTCACTGCATATATAACTACCTATGGGTTGAGCGAACTCACCTCACTGCACATAGCTACCTTTTGTGTTCAGTGAACTCACCTCACTGCATATATAACTACCTTTGGGTTGAGTGAACTCACCTCACTGCACATAGTTACCTTTTGTGTTCAGTGAACTCACATCACTGCATATATAACTACCTTTTGGGTAGAGTGAACTCACCTCACTGCACATAGCTACCTTTTGTGTTCAGTGAACTCACCTCACTGCATATATAACTACCTTTGGGTTGAGTGAACTCACCTCACTGCATATCTACCTTTTCTGTTGAGTGAACTTACCTCACTGCATATATAACTACCTTTGTGTTGAGTGAACTCAGCTGACTGCATCTAACTACCTGTTGTGTTCAGTGAACTCACCTCACTGCATATATAACTGTAGTTACCTTTGGGTTGAGTGAACTCACCTCACTGCACATAGCTACCTTCTGTGTTCAGTGAACTCACCTCACTGCTTATATAACTACTTTTGGGTTGAGTGAACTCACCTCACTGCATATCTACCTTTTCTGTTGAGTGAACTCACCTCACTGCATATATAACTACCTTTGTGTTGAATGAACTCAGCTGACTGCATCTAACTACCTGTTGTGTTTAGTGAACTCACCTCACTGCATATATAACTACCTTTGGGTTGAGCGAACTCACCTCACTGCACATAGCTACCTTTTGTGTTCAGTGAACTCACCTCACTGCATATATAACTACCTTTGGGTTGAGTGAACTCACCTCACTGCACAGAGCTACCTTTTGTGTTTAGTGAACTCACCTCACTGCATATATAACTACCTTTGTGTTGAGTGAACTCAGCTGACTGCATCTAACTACCTGTTGTGTTCAGTGAACTCACCTCACTGCATATATAACTACCTTTGGGTTGAGTGAACTCACCTCGCTGCACATAGCTACCTTCTGTGTTCAGTGAACTCACCTCACTGCTTATATAACTACTTTTGGGTTGAGTGAACTCACCTCACTGCATATCTACCTTTTCTGTTGAGTGAACTTACCTCACTGCATATATAACTACCTTTGTGTTGAATGAACTCAGCTGACTGCATCTAACTACCTGTTGTGTTCAGTGAACTCACCTCACTGCATATATAACTACCTTTGGGTTGAGCGAACTCACCTCACTGCACATAGCTACCTTTTGTGTTCAGTGAACTCACCTCACTGCATATATAACTACCTTTGGGTTGAGTGAACTCACCTCACTGCATATCTACCTTTTCTGTTGAGTGAACTCACCTCACTGCATATATAACTACCTTTGTGTTGAGTGAACTCAGCTGACTGCATCTAACTACCTGTTGTGTTCAGTGAACTCACCTCACTGCATATATAACAGTAGTTACCTTTGGGTTGAGTGAACTCACCTCACTGCACATAGCTACCTTTTGTGTTCAGTGAACTCACCTCACTGCACATATCTACCTTTTGTGTTCAGTGAACTCACCTCACTGCATATATAACTACCTTTGTGTTGAGTGAACTCAGCTGATGGCATCTAACTACCTGTTGTGTTCAGTGAACTCACCTCACTGCATATATAACGGTAATTACCTTTGGGTTGAGTGAACTCACCTCACTGCACATAGCTACCTTTTGTGTTCAGTGAACTCACCTCACTGCACATAGCTACCTTTTGTGTTCAGTGAACTCACCTCACTGCATATATAACTACCGTTGGGTTGAGTGAACTCAGCTCGCTGCACATAGCCAACTTTTGTGTTCAGTGAACTCACCTCACTGCATATATAACTACCTTTGGGTTGAGTGAACTCAGCTGACTGCATCTAACTACCTGTTGTGTTCAGTGAACTCACCTTACTGCATATATAACTACCTTTGGGTTGAGTGAACTCACCTCACTGCATATCTACCTCTTCTGTTGAGTGAACTCACCTAACTGCATATATAACTACCTTTGTGTTGAGTGAACTCAGCTTACTGCATCTAACTACCTGTTGTGTTCAGTGAACTCACCTCACTGCATATATAAATACCTTTGGGTTGAGTGAACTCATCTCACTGCACATAGCTACCTTTTGTGTTCAGTTAGAACTCACCTCACTGCATATATAACTACCTTTGGGTTGAGTGAACTCACCTCACTGCATATCTACCTTTTCTGTTGAGTGAACTCACCTCACTGCATAAATAACTACCTTTGTGTTGAGTGAACTCAGGTGACTGCATATATAACTACCTATGGGTTGAACGAACTCACCTCACTGCACATAGCTACCTTTTGTGTTCAGTGAACTCACCTCACTGCATATATAACTACCTTTGGGTTGAGTGAACTCACCTCACTGCTTATATAACTACTTTTGGGTTGAGTGAACTCACCTCACTGCATATCTACCTTTTCTGTTGAGTGAACTCACCTAACTGCATATATAACTACCTTTGTGTTGAGTGAACTCAGCTTACTGCATCTAACTACCTGTTGTGTTCAGTGAACTCACCTCACTGCATATATAAATACCTTTAGGTTGAGTGAACTCACCTCACTGCACATAGCTACCTTTTGTGTTCAGTTAGAACTCACCTCACTGCATATATAATTACCTTTGGGTTGAGTGAACTCACCTAACTGCATATCTACCTTTTCTGTTGAGTGAACTCACCTCACTGCATAAATAACTACCTTTGTGTTGAGTGAACTCAGCTGACTGCATCTAACTACCTGTTGTGTTCAGTGAACTCACCTCACTGCATATATAACTACCTGTGGGTTGAGTGAACTCACCTCGCTGCACATAGCTACCTTTTGTGTTCAGTGAACTCACCTCACTGCATATATAACTACCTTTGGGTTGAGTGAACTCACCTCACTGCACATAGCTACCTTTTGTGTTCAGTGAACTCACCTCACTGCATATATAACTACCTTTAGGTTGAGTGAACTCACCTCACTGCATATCTACCTTTTCTGTTGAGTGAACTCACCTCACTGCATATATAACTACCTTTGTGTTGAGTGAATTCAGCTGACGGCATCTAACTACCTGTTGTGTTCAGTGAACTCACCTCACTGCATATATAACAGTAGTTACCTTTGGGTTGAGTGAACTCACCTCACTGCATATCTAACTTTTCTGTTGAGTGAACTCACCTCACTGCATATATAACTACCTTTGTGTTGAATGAACTCAGCTGACTGCATCTAACTACCTGTTGTGTTCAGTGAACTCACCTCACTGCATATATAACTACCTATGGGTTGAGCGAACTCACCTCACTGCACATAGCTACCTTTTGTGTTCAGTGAACTCACCTCACTGCATATATAACTACCTTTGGGTTGAGTGAACTCACCTCACTGCACATAGCTACCTTTTGTGTTCAGTGAACTCACCTCACTGCATATATAACTACCTTTGGGTTGAGTGAACTCACCTCACTGCATATCTACCTTTTCTGTTGAGTGAACTCACCTCACTGCATATATAACTACCTTTGTGTTGAGTGAACTCAGCTGACGGCATCTAACTACCTGTTGTGTTCAGTGAACTCACCTCACTGCATATATAACAGTAGTTACCTTTGGGTTGAGTGAACTCACCTCACTGCATATCTACCTTTTCTGTTGAGTAAACTCACCTCACTGCATATATAACTACCTTTGTGTTGAATGAACTCAGCTGACTGCATCTAACTACCTTTTGTGTTCAGTGAACTCACCTCACTGCATATATAACTACCTGTTGTGTTCAGTGAACTCTTCTCACTGCACATAGCTACCTTTTGTGTTCAGTGAACTCACCTCACTGCATATATAACTACCTTTGGTTTGAGTGACTTCACCTCACTGCATATCTACCTTTTCTGTTGAGTGAACTCACCTCACTGCATATATAACTACCTTTGTGTTGAGTGAACTCAGCTGACTGCATCTAACTACCTGTTGTGTTCAGTGAACTCACCTCACTGCATATATAACTGTAGTTACCTTTGGGTTGAGTGAACTCACCTCACTGCACATAGCTACCTTTTGTGTTCAGTGAACTCACCTCACTGCATATATAACTACTTTTGGGTTGAGTGAACTCACCTCACTGCATATCTACCTTTTCTGTTGAGTGAACTCACCTCACTGCATATATAACTACCTTTGTGTTGAATGAACTCAGCTGACTGCATCTAACTACCTGTTGTGTTCAGTAAACTCACCTCACTGCATATATAAATACATTTGGGTTAGGCGAACTCACCTCACTGCACATAGCTACCTTTTGTGTTCAGTGAACTCACCTCACTGCATATATAACTACCTTTGTGTTGAGTGAACTCAGCTGACTGCATCTAACTACCTGTTGTGTTCAGTGAACTCACCTCACTGCATATATAACTACCTATGGGTTGAGCGAACTCACCTCACTGCACATAGCTACCTTTTGTGTTCAGTGAACTCACCTCACTGCATATATAACTACCTGTTGTGTTCAGTGAACTCTTCTCACTGCACATAGCTACCTTTTGTGTTCAGTGAACTCACCTCACTGCATATATAACTACCTTTGGGTTGAGTGACTTCACGTCACTGCATATCTACCTTTTCTGTTGAGTGAACTCACCTCACTGCATATATAACTACCTTTGTGTTGAGTGAACTCAGCTGACTGCATCTAACTACCTGTTGTGTTCAGTGAACACACCTCAATGCATATATAACTGTAGTTACCTTTGGGTTGAGTGAACTCACCTCACTGCACATAGCTACCTTTTGTGTTCAGTGAACTCACCTCACTGCATATATAACTACTTTTGGGTTGAGTGAACTCACCTCACTGCATATCTACCTTTTCTGTTGAGTGAACTCACCTCACTGCATATATAACTACCTTTGTGTTGAATGAACTCAGCTGACTGCATCTAACTACCTGTTGTGTTCAGTAAACTCACCTCACTGCATATATAAATACCTTTGGGTTAGGCGAACTCACCTCACTGCACATAGCTACCTTTTGTGTTCAGTTAGAACTCACCTCACTGCATATATAATTACCTTTGGGTTGAGTGAACTCACCTAACTGCATATCTACCTTTTCTGTTGAGTGAACTCACCTCACTGCATAAATAACTACCTTTGTGTTGAGTGAACTCAGCTGACTGCATCTAACTACCTGTTGTGTTCAGTGAACTCACCTCACTGCATATATAACTACCTGTGGGTTGAGTGAACTCACCTCGCTGCACATAGCTACCTTTTGTGTTCAGTGAACTCACCTCACTGCATATATAACTACCTTTGGGTTGAGTGAACTCACCTCACTGCACATAGCTACCTTTTGTGTTCAGTGAACTCACCTCACTGCATATATAACTACTTTTGTGTTGAATGAACTCAGCTGACTGCATCTAACTACCTGTTGTGTTCAGTGAACTCACCTCACTGCATATATAACTACCTTTGGGTTGAGCGAACTCACCTCACTGCACATAGCTACCTTTTGTGTTCAGTGAACTCACCTCACTGCATATATAACTACTTTTGTGTTGAGTGAACTCAGCTGACTGCATCTAACTACCTGTTGTGTTCAGTGAACTCACCTCACTGCATATATAACTACCTGTGGGTTGAGTGAACTCACCTCGCTGCACATAGCTACCTTTTGTGTTCAGTGAACTCACCTCACTGCATATATAACTACCTTTGGGTTGAGTGAACTCACCTCACTGCACATAGCTACCTTTTGTGTTCAGTGAACTCACCTCACTGCATATATAACTACCTTTAGGTTGAGTGAACTCACCTCACTGCATATCTACCTTTTCTGTTGAGTGAACTCACCTCACTGCATATATAACTACCTTTGTGTTGAGTGAATTCAGCTGACGGCATCTAACTACCTGTTGTGTTCAGTGAACTCACCTCACTGCATATATAACAGTAGTTACCTTTGGGTTGAGTGAACTCACCTCACTGCATATCTAACTTTTCTGTTGAGTGAACTCACCTCACTGCATATATAACTACCTTTGTGTTGAATGAACTCAGCTGACTGCATCTAACTACCTGTTGTGTTCAGTGAACTCACCTCACTGCATATATAACTACCTATGGGTTGAGCGAACTCACCTCACTGCACATAGCTACCTTTTGTGTTCAGTGAACTCACCTCACTGCATATATAACTACCTTTGGGTTGAGTGAACTCACCTCACTGCACATAGCTACCTTTTGTGTTCAGTGAACTCACCTCACTGCATATATAACTACCTTTGGGTTGAGTGAACTCACCTCACTGCATATCTACCTTTTCTGTTGAGTGAACTCACCTCACTGCATATATAACTACCTTTGTGTTGAGTGAACTCAGCTGACGGCATCTAACTACCTGTTGTGTTCAGTGAACTCACCTCACTGCATATATAACAGTAGTTACCTTTGGGTTGAGTGAACTCACCTCACTGCATATCTACCTTTTCTGTTGAGTGAACTCACCTCACTGCATATATAACTACCTTTGTGTTGAATGAACTCAGCTGACTGCATCTAACTACCTGTTGTGTTCAGTGAACTCACCTCACTGCATATATAACTACCTATGGGTTGAGTGAACTCACCTCACTGCACATAGCTACCTTTTGTGTTCAGTGAACTCACCTCACTGCATATATAACTACCTGTTGTGTTCAGTGAACTCTTCTCACTGCACATAGCTACCTTTTGTGTTCAGTGAACTCACCTCACTGCATATATAACTACCTTTGGTTTGAGTGACTTCACCTCACTGCATATCTACCTTTTCTGTTGAGTGAACTCACCTCACTGCATATATAACTACCTTTGTGTTGAGTGAACTCAGCTGACTGCATCTAACTACCTGTTGTGTTCAGTGAACTCACCTCACTGCATATATAACTGTAGTTACCTTTGGGTTGAGTGAACTCACCTCACTGCACATAGCTACCTTTTGTGTTCAGTGAACTCACCTCACTGCATATATAACTACTTTTGGGTTGAGTGAACTCACCTCACTGCATATCTACCTTTTCTGTTGAGTGAACTCACCTCACTGCATATATAACTACCTTTGTGTTGAATGAACTCAGCTGACTGCATCTAACTACCTGTTGTGTTCAGTAAACTCACCTCACTGCATATATAAATACATTTGGGTTAGGCGAACTCACCTCACTGCACATAGCTACCTTTTGTGTTCAGTGAACTCACCTCACTGCATATATAACTACCTTTGTGTTGAGTGAACTCAGCTGACTGCATCTAACTACCTGTTGTGTTCAGTGAACTCACCTCACTGCATATATAACTACCTATGGGTTGAGCGAACTCACCTCACTGCACATAGCTACCTTTTGTGTTCAGTGAACTCACCTCACTGCATATATAACTACCTGTTGTGTTCAGTGAACTCTTCTCACTGCACATAGCTACCTTTTGTGTTCAGTGAACTCACCTCACTGCATATATAACTACCTTTGGTTTGAGTGACTTCACCTCACTGCATATCTACCTTTTCTGTTGAGTGAACTCACCTCACTGCATATATAACTACCTTTGTGTTGAGTGAACTCAGCTGACTGCATCTAACTACCTGTTGTGTTCAGTGAACTCACCTCACTGCATATATAACTGTAGTTACCTTTGGGTTGAGTGAACTCACCTCACTGCACATAGCTACCTTTTGTGTTCAGTGAACTCACCTCACTGCATATATAACTACTTTTGGGTTGAGTGAACTCACCTCACTGCATATCTACCTTTTCTGTTGAGTGAACTCACCTCACTGCATATATAACTACCTTTGTGTTGAATGAACTCAGCTGACTGCATCTAACTACCTGTTGTGTTCAGTAAACTCACCTCACTGCATATATAAATACATTTGGGTTAGGCGAACTCACCTCACTGCACATAGCTACCTTTTGTGTTCAGTGAACTCACCTCACTGCATATATAACTACCTTTGTGTTGAGTGAACTCAGCTGACTGCATCTAACTACCTGTTGTGTTCAGTGAACTCACCTCACTGCATATATAACTACCTATGGGTTGAGCGAACTCACCTCACTGCACATAGCTACCTTTTGTGTTCAGTGAACTCACCTCACTGCATATATAACTACCTGTTGTGTTCAGTGAACTCTTCTCACTGCACATAGCTACCTTTTGTGTTCAGTGAACTCACCTCACTGCATATATAACTACCTTTGGGTTGAGTGACTTCACGTCACTGCATATCTACCTTTTCTGTTGAGTGAACTCACCTCACGCCATATATAACTACCTTTGTGTTGAGTGAACTCAGCTGACTGCATCTAACTACCTGTTGTGTTCAGTGAACACACCTCAATGCATATATAACTGTAGTTACCTTTGGGTTGAGTGAACTCACCTCACTGCACATAGCTACCTTTTGTGTTCAGTGAACTCACCTCACTGCATATATAACTACTTTTGGGTTGAGTGAACTCACCTCACTGCATATCTACCTTTTCTGTTGAGTGAACTCACCTCACTGCATATATAACTACCTTTGTGTTGAATGAACTCAGCTGACTGCATCTAACTACCTGTTGTGTTCAGTAAACTCACCTCACTGCATATATAAATACCTTTGGGTTAGGCGAACTCACCTCACTGCACATAGCTACCTTTTGTGTTCAGTTAGAACTCACCTCACTGCATATATAATTACCTTTGGGTTGAGTGAACTCACCTAACTGCATATCTACCTTTTCTGTTGAGTGAACTCACCTCACTGCATAAATAACTACCTTTGTGTTGAGTGAACTCAGCTGACTGCATCTAACTACCTGTTGTGTTCAGTGAACTCACCTCACTGCATATATAACTACCTGTGGGTTGAGTGAACTCACCTCGCTGCACATAGCTACCTTTTGTGTTCAGTGAACTCACCTCACTGCATATATAACTACCTTTGGGTTGAGTGAACTCACCTCACTGCACATAGCTACCTTTTGTGTTCAGTGAACTCACCTCACTGCATATATAACTACCTTTGGGTTGAGTGAACTCACCTCACTGCATATCTACCTTTTCTGTTGAGTGAACTCACCTCACTGCATATATAACTACCTTTGTGTTGAGTGAACTCAGCTGACGGCATCTAACTACCTGTTGTGTTCAGTGAACTCACCTCACTGCATATATAACAGTAGTTACCTTTGGGTTGAGTGAACTCACCTCACTGCATATCTACCTTTTCTGTTGAGTGAACTCACCTCACTGCATATATAACTACCTTTGTGTTGAATGAACTCAGCTGACTGCATCTAACTACCTGTTGTGTTCAGTGAACTCACCTCACTGCATATATAACTACCTATGGGTTGAGTGAACTCACCTCACTGCACATAGCTACCTTTTGTGTTCAGTGAACTCACCTCACTGCATATATAACTACCTGTTGTGTTCAGTGAACTCTTCTCACTGCACATAGCTACCTTTTGTGTTCAGTGAACTCACCTCACTGCATATATAACTACCTTTGGGTTGAGTGACTTCACCTCACTGCATATCTACCTTTTCTGTTGAGTGAACTCACCTCACTGCATATATAACTACCTTTGTGTTGAGTGAACTCAGCTGACTGCATCTAACTACCTGTTGTGTTCAGTGAACTCACCTCACTGCATATATAACTGTAGTTACCTTTGGGTTGAGTGAACTCACCTCACTGCACATAGCTACCTTTTGTGTTCAGTGAACTCACCTCACTGCATATATAACTACTTTTGGGTTGAGTAGACTCACCTCACTGCATATCTACCTTTTCTGTTGAGTGAACTCACCTCACTGCATATATAACTACCTTTGTGTTGAATGAACTCAGCTGACTGCATCTAACTACCTGTTGTGTTCAGTAAACTCACCTCACTGCATATATAAATACCTTTGGGTTAGGCGAACTCACCTCACTGCACATAGCTACCTTTTGTGTTCAGTGAACTCACCTCACTGCATATATAACTACCTTTGGGTTGAGTGAACTCACCTCACTGCATATCTACCTTTTCTGTTGAGTGAACTCACCTCACTGCATATATAACTACCTTTGTGTTGAATGAACTCAGCTGACTGCATCTAACTACCTGTTGTGTTCAGTGAACTCACCTCACTGCATATATAACTACCTATGGGTTGAGCGAACTCACCTCACTGCACATAGCTACCTTTTGTGTTCAGTGAACTCACCTCACTGCATATATAACTACCTTTGGGTTGAGTGAACTCACCTCACTGCACATAGCTACCTTTTGTGTTCAGTGAACTCACATCACTGCATATATAACTACCTTTTGGGTTGAGTGAACTCACCTCACTGCACATAGCTACCTTTTGTGTTCAGTGAACTCACCTCACTGCATATATAACTACCTTTGGGTTGAGTGAACTTACCTCACTGCATATCTACCTTTTCTGTTGAGTGAACTTACCTCACTGCATATATAACTACCTTTGTGTTGAGTGAACTCAGCTGACTGCATCTAACTACCTGTTGTGTTCAGTGAACTCACCTCACTGCATATATAACTGTAGTTACCTTTGGGTTGAGTGAACTCACCTCACTGCACATAGCTACCTTTTGTGTTCAGTGAACTCACCTCACTGCATATATAACTACCTTTGGGTTGAGTGAACTCACCTCACTGCATATCTACCTTTTCTGTTGAGTGAACTCACCTCACTGCATATATAACTACCTTTGTGTTGAGTGAACTCAGCTGACTGCATCTAACTACCTGTTGTGTTCAGTGAACTCACCTCACTGCATATATAACTACCGTTGGGTTGAGTGAACTCACCTCGCTGCACATAGCTACCTTCTGTGTTCAGTGAACTCACCTCACTGCTTATATAACTACTTTTGGGTTGAGTGAACTCACCTCACTGCATATCTACCTTTTCTGTTGAGTGAACTCACCTCACTGCATATATAACTACCTTTGTGTTGAATGAACTCAGCTGACTGCATCTAACTACCTGTTGTGTTTAGTGAACTCACCTCACTGCATATATAACTACCTTTGGGTTGAACGAACTCACCTCACTGCACATAGCTACCTTTTGTGTTCAGTGAACTCACCTCACTGCATATATAACTACCTTTGGGTTGAGTGAACTCACCTCACTGCACAGAGCTACCTTTTGTGTTTAGTGAACTCACCTCACTGCATATATAACTACCTTTGTGTTGAGTGAACTCAGCTGACTGCATCTAACTACCTGTTGTGTTCAGTGAACTCACCTCACTGCATATATAACTACCTTTGGGTTGAGTGAACTCACCTCGCTGCACATAGCTACCTTCTGTGTTCAGTGAACTCACCTCACTGCTTATATAACTACTTTTGGGTTGAGTGAACTCACCTCACTGCATATCTACCTTTTCTGTTGAGTGAACTTACCTCACTGCATATATAACTACCTTTGTGTTGAATGAACTCAGCTGACTGCATCTAACTACCTGTTGTGTTCAGTGAACTCACCTCACTGCATATATAACTACCTTTGGGTTGAGCGAACTCACCTCACTGCACATAGCTACCTTTTGTGTTCAGTGAACTCACCTCACTGCATATATAACTACCTTTGGGTTGAGTGAACTCACCTCACTGCATATCTACCTTTTCTGTTGAGTGAACTCACCTCACTGCATATATAACTACCTTTGTGTTGAGTGAACTCAGCTGACTGCATCTAACTACCTGTTGTGTTCAGTGAACTCACCTCACTGCATATATAACAGTAGTTACCTTTGGGTTGAGTGAACTCACCTCACTGCACATAGCTACCTTTTGTGTTCAGTGAACTCACCTCACTGCACATAGCTACCTTTTGTGTTCAGTGAACTCACCTCACTGCATATATAACTACCTTTGTGTTGAGTGAACTCAGCTGATGGCATCTAACTACCTGTTGTGTTCAGTGAACTCTTCTCACTGCATATATAACGGTAATTACCTTTGGGTTGAGTCAGTGAACTCACCTCACTGCACATAGCTACCTTTTGTGTTCAGTGAACTCACCTCACTGCACATAGCTACCTTTTGTGTTCAGTGAACTCACCTCACTGCATATATAACTACCTTTGGGTTGAGTGAACTCACCTCGCTGCACATAGCCAACTTTTGTGTTCAGTGAACTCACCTCACTGCATATATAACTACCTTTGGGTTGAGTGAACTCAGCTGACTGCATCTAACTACCTGTTGTGTTCAGTGAACTCACCTTACTGCATATATAACTACCTTTGGGTTGAGTGAACTCACCTCACTGCATATCTACCTCTTCTGTTGAGTGAACTCACCTAACTGCATATATAACTACCTTTGTGTTGAGTGAACTCAGCTTACTGCATCTAACTACCTGTTGTGTTCAGTGAACTCACCTCACTGCATATATAAATACCTTTGGGTTGAGTGAACTCATCTCACTGCACATAGCTACCTTTTGTGTTCAGTTAGAACTCACCTCACTGCATATATAACTACCTTTGGGTTGAGTGAACTCACCTCACTGCATATCTACCTTTTCTGTTGAGTGAACTCACCTCACTGCATAAATAACTACCTTTGTGTTGAGTGAACTCAGGTGACTGCATATATAACTACCTATGGGTTGAACGAACTCACCTCACTGCACATAGCTACCTTTTGTGTTCAGTGAACTCACCTCACTGCATATATAACTACCTTTGGGTTGAGTGAACTCACCTCACTGCTTATATAACTACTTTTGGGTTGAGTGAACTCACCTCACTGCATATCTACCTTTTCTGTTGAGTGAACTCACCTAACTGCATATATAACTACCTTTGTGTTGAGTGAACTCAGCTTACTGCATCTAACTACCTGTTGTGTTCAGTGAACTCACCTCACTGCATATATAAATACCTTTAGGTTGAGTGAACTCACCTCACTGCACATAGCTACCTTTTGTGTTCAGTTAGAACTCACCTTACTGCATATATAATTACCTTTGGGTTGAGTGAACTCACCTAACTGCATATCTACCTTTTCTGTTGAGTGAACTCACCTCACTGCATAAATAACTACCTTTGTGTTGAGTGAACTCAGCTGACTGCATCTAACTACCTGTTGTGTTCAGTGAACTCACCTCACTGCATATATAACTACCTGTGGGTTGAGTGAACTCACCTCGCTGCACATAGCTACCTTTTGTGTACAGTGAACTCACCTCACTGCATATATAACTACCTTTGGGTTGAGTGAACTCACCTCACTGCACATAGCTACCTTTTGTGTTCAGTGAACTCACCTCACTGCATATATAACTACCTTTAGGTTGAGTGAACTCACCTCACTGCATATCTACCTTTTCTGTTGAGTGAACTCACCTCACTGCATATATAACTACCTTTGTGTTGAGTGAATTCAGCTGACGGCATCTAACTACCTGTTGTGTTCAGTGAACTCACCTCACTGCATATATAACAGTAGTTACCTTTGGGTTGAGTGAACTCACCTCACTGCATATCTAACTTTTCTGTTGAGTGAACTCACCTCACTGCATATATAACTACCTTTGTGTTGAATGAACTCAGCTGACTGCATCTAACTACCTGTTGTGTTCAGTGAACTCACCTCACTGCATATATAACTACCTATGGGTTGAGCGAACTCACCTCACTGCACATAGCTACCTTTTGTGTTCAGTGAACTCACCTCACTGCATATATAACTACCTTTGGGTTGAGTGAACTCACCTCACTGCACATAGCTACCTTTTGTGTTCAGTGAACTCACCTCACTGCATATATAACTACCTTTGGGTTGAGTGAACTCACCTCACTGCATATCTACCTTTTCTGTTGAGTGAACTCACCTCACTGCATATATAACTACCTTTGTGTTGAGTGAACTCAGCTGACGGCATCTAACTACCTGTTGTGTTCAGTGAACTCACCTCACTGCATATACAACAGTAGTTACCTTTGGGTTGAGTGAACTCACCTCACTGCATATCTACCTTTTCTGTTGAGTGAACTCACCTCACTGCATATATAACTATCTTTGTGTTGAATGAACTCAGCTGACTGCATCTAACTACCTGTTGTGTTCAGTGAACTCACCTCACTGCATATATAACTACCTATGGGTTGAGTGAACTCACCTCACTGCACATAGCTACCTTTTGTGTTCAGTGAACTCACCTCACTGCATATATAACTACCTGTTGTGTTCAGTGAACTCTTCTCACTGCACATAGCTACCTTTTGTGTTCAGTGAACTCACCTCACTGCATATATAACTACCTTTGGTTTGAGTGACTTCACCTCACTGCATATCTACCTTTTCTGTTGAGTGAACTCACCTCACTGCATATATAACTACCTTTGTGTTGAGTGAACTCAGCTGACTGCATCTAACTACCTGTTGTGTTCAGTGAACTCACCTCACTGCATATATAACTGTAGTTACCTTTGGGTTGAGTGAACTCACCTCACTGCACATAGCTACCTTTTGTGTTCAGTGAACTCACCTCACTGCATATATAACTACTTTTGGGTTGAGTGAACTCACCTCACTGCATATCTACCTTTTCTGTTGAGTGAACTCACCTCACTGCATATATAACTACCTTTGTGTTGAATGAACTCAGCTGACTGCATCTAACTACCTGTTGTGTTCAGTAAACTCACCTCACTGCATATATAAATACATTTGGGTTAGGCGAACTCACCTCACTGCACATAGCTACCTTTTGTGTTCAGTGAACTCACCTCACTGCATATATAACTACCTTTGTGTTGAGTGAACTCAGCTGACTGCATCTAACTACCTGTTGTGTTCAGTGAACTCACCTCACTGCATATATAACTACCTATGTGTTGAGCGAACTCACCTCACTGCACATAGCTACCTTTTGTGTTCAGTGAACTCACCTCACTGCATATATAACTACCTTTGGGTTGAGTGAACTCACCTCACTGCACATAGCTACCTTTTGTGTTCAGTGAACTCACATCACTGCATATATAACTACCTTTTGGGTTGAGTGAACTCACCTCACTGCACATAGCTACCTTTTGTGTTCAGTGAACTCACCTCACTGCATATATAACTACCTTTGGGTTGAGTGAACTCACCTCACTGCATATCTACCTTTTCTGTTGAGTGAACTTACCTCACTGCATATATAACTACCTTTGTGTTGAGTGAACTCAGCTGACTGCATCTAACTACCTGTTGTGTTCAGTGAACTCACCTCACTGCATATATAACTGTAGTTACCTTTGGGTTGAGTGAACTCACCTCACTGCACATAGCTACCTTTTGTGTTCAGTGAACTCACCTCACTGCATATATAACTACCTTTGGGTTGAGTGAACTCACCTCACTGCATATCTACCTTTTCTGTTGAGTGAACTCACCTCACTGCATATATAACTACCTTTGTGTTGAATGAACTCAGCTGACTGCATCTAACTACCTGTTGTGTTCAGTGAACTCACCTCACTGCATATATAACTACCTTTGGGTTGAGCGAACTCACCTCACTGCACATAGCTACCTTTTGTGTTCAGTGAACTCACCTCACTGCATATATAAATACCTTTGGGTTGAGTGAACTCACCTCACTGCACAGAGCTACCTTTTGTGTTTAGTGAACTCACCTCACTGCATATATAACTACCTTTGTGTTGAGTGAACTCAGCTGACTGCATCTAACTACCTGTTGTGTTCAGTGAACTCACCTCACTGCATATATAACTACCTTTGGGTTGAGTGAACTCACCTCGCTGCACATAGCTACCTTCTGTGTTAAGTGAACTCACCTCACTGCATATATAACTACTTTTGGGTTGAGTGAACTCACCTCACTGCATATCTACCTTTTCTGTTGAGTGAACTTACCTCACTGCATATATAACTACCTTTGTGTTAAATGAACTCAGCTGACTGCATCTAACTACCTGTTGTGTTCAGTGAACTCACCTCACTGCATATATAACTACCTTTGGGTTGAGTGAACTCACCTCACTGCACATAGCTACCTTTTGTGTTCAGTGAACTCACCTCACTGCATATATAACTACCTTTGGGTTGAGTGAACTCACCTCACTGCATATCTACCTTTTCTGTTGAGTGAACTCACCTCACTGCATATATAACTACCTTTGTGTTGAGTGAACTCAGCTGACTGCATCTAACTACCTGTTGTGTTCAGTGAACTCACCTCACTGCATATATAACGGTAATTACCTTTGGGTTGAGTGAACTCACCTCACTGCACATAGCTACCTTTTGTGTTCAGTGAACTCACCTCACTGCACATAGCTACCTTTTGTGTTCAGTGAACTCACCTCACTGCATATATAACTACCTTTGGGTTGAGTGAACTCACCTCGCTGCACATAGCCAACTTTTGTGTTCAGTGAACTCACCTCACTGCATATATAACTACCTTTGGGTTGAGTGAACTCAGCTGACTGCATCTAACTACCTGTTGTGTTCAGTGAACTCACCTTACTGCATATATAACTACCTTTGGGTTGAGTGAACTCACCTCACTGCATATCTACCTTTTCTGTTGAGTGAACTCACCTCACTGCATATATAACTACCTTTGTGTTGAATGAACTCAGCTGACTGCATCTAACTACCTGTTGTGTTCAGTGAACTCACCTCACTGCATATATAACTACCTTTGGGTTGAGTGAACTCACCTCGCTGCACATAGCTACCTTCTGTGTTCAGTGAACTCACCTCACTGCTTATATAACTACTTTTGGGTTGAGTGAACTCACCTCACTGCATATCTACCTTTTCTGTTGAGTGAACTTACCTCACTGCATATATAACTACCTTTGTGTTGAATGAACTCAGCTGACTGCATCTAACTACCTGTTGTGTTCAGTGAACTCACCTCACTGCATATATAACTACCTTTGGGTTGAGCGAACTCACCTCACTGCACATAGCTACCTTTTGTGTTCAGTGAACTCACCTCACTGCATATATAACTACCTTTGGGTTGAGTGAACTCACCTCACTGCATATCTACCTTTTCTGTTGAGTGAACTCACCTCACTGCATATATAACTACCTTTGTGTTGAGTGAACTCAGCTGACTGCATCTAACTACCTGTTGTGTTCAGTGAACTCACCTCACTGCATATATAACGGTAATTACCTTTGGGTTGAGTGAACTCACCTCACTGCACATAGCTACCTTTTGTGTTCAGTGAACTCACCTCACTGCACATAGCTACCTTTTGTGTCCAGTGAACTCACCTCACTGCATATATAACTACCTTTGGGTTGAGTGAACTCACCTCGCTGCACATAGCCAACTTTTGTGTTCAGTGAACTCACCTCACTGCATATATAACTACCTTTGGGTTGAGTGAACTCAGCTGACTGCATCTAACTACCTGTTGTGTTCAGTGAACTCACCTTACTGCATATATAACTACCTTTGGGTTGAGTGAACTCACCTCACTGCATATCTACCTCTTCTGTTGAGTGAACTCACCTAACTGCATATATAACTACCTTTGTGTTGAGTGAACTCAGCTTACTGCATCTAACTACCTGTTGTGTTCAGTGAACTCACCTCACTGCATATATAAATACCTTTGGGTTGAGTGAACTCATCTCACTGCACATAGCTACCGTTTGTGTTCAGTTAGAACTCACCTCACTGCATATATAACTACCTTTGGGTTGAGTGAACTCACCTCACTGCATATCTACCTTTTCTGTTGAGTGAACTCACCTCACTGCATAAATAACTACCTTTGTGTTGAGTGAACTCAGGTGACTGCATACATAACTACCTATGGGTTGAACGAACTCACCTCACTGCACATAGCTACCTTTTGTGTTCAGTGAACTCACCTCACTGCATATATAACTACCTTTGGGTTGAGTGAACTCACCTCACTGCTTATATAACTACTTTTGGGTTGAGTGAACTCACCTCACTGCATATCTACCTTTTCTGTTGAGTGAACTCACCTAACTGCATATATAACTACCTTTGTGTTGAATGAACTCAGCTGACGGCATCTAACTACCTGCTGTGTTCAGTGAACTCACCTCACTGCATATATAACAGTAGTTACCTTTGGGTTGAGTGAACTCACCTCACTGCATATCTACCTTTTCTGTTGAGTGAACTCACCTCACTGCATATATAACTACCTTTGTGTTGAATGAACTCAGCTGACTGCATCTAACTACCTGTTGTGTTCAGTGAACTTACCTCACTGCATATATAACTACCTTCAATTTATTTATTAATGACCTAGTAGATGCAGTAGTGAGCAATGTTGCTATTTTTGCAGATGATACAAAATTGTGCAGAATCATTAACTCTCAGGAAGATAGTGTCATATTGCAACAGGATCTGGATAGGATGGCTATATGGGCACATACATGGCAGATGAAATTCAATGTTGACAAATGTAAGGTCATGCATTTTGGACGTACTAATGGTCTAGCACCATACAAAATAAATGGGATACAGTTGGGGACATCAAACTTGGAGAAGGACTTAGGAGTACTCATTGACAACAAGTTAAATAATCGTACTCAATGCCAAGCAGCTGCAGCTAAAGCTAACAAAATTTTGGGATGCATTAAAAGGGAAATAAAAACTCGAGATGCTAGCATAATATTGCCCCTGTTTAACTCTCTAGTAAGGCCACATCTGGAATATGGAATTCAGTTCTGGGCACCACATTACAAAAAAGATATTGCAGTTTTAGAGCAGGTGCAGAGACGAGCAACAAAATTGATGCGTGGGATGGAAGGTCTCACTTATCGAGAAAGGTTAGATAAACTGGGTTTATTTAGTCTAGAGAAAAGACGCCTTAGAGGGGATCTAATTAACATGTATAAATACATCAGAGGGCAATATAATACCTTGGCGGATGAGCTTTTTGTCCCTAGGCCTTCTCAAAGGACTAGAGGACATGATCTGCGCATGGAGGAAAAATGTTTTAGCCATTTATTTAGGAAAGGGTTCTTTACAGTAAGAGTGATTAAGATGTGGAATGCATTGCCACAGGAAGTCGTTATGGCAAACTCTATACCTGCATTTAAAGGGGGCTTAGATGCTTTCCTTGCGTTGAAAGACATCCATGGCTACAATTACTAGGTAATGCCTAATGATGTTGATCCAGGGATTTTATCTGATTGCCATCTGAAGTCGGGAAGGAATTTTTCCCTTTAGGGGCTAATTGGAACATGCCTTGTAAGGGTTTTTTCGCCTTCCTCTGGATCAACATGGATATGTGAGGGAGCAGGCTGGTGTTGTACTTTATACTGATTGAACTCGATGGACGTATGTCTTTTTTCAACCAAAATAACTATGTAACTATGTAACTATGGGTTGAGCGAACTCACCTCACTGCACATAGCTACCTTTTGTGTTCAGTGAACTCACCTCACTGCATATATAACTACCTTTGGGTTGAGTGAACTCACCTCACTGCACATAGCTACCTTTTGTGTTCAGAAAACTCACCTCACTGCATATATAACTACCTGTTGTGTTCAGTGAACTCTTCTCACTGCACATAGCTACCTTTTGTGTTCAGTGAACTCACCTCACTGCATATATAACTACCTTTGGGTTGAGTGACTTCACCTCACTGCATATCTACCTTTTCTGTTGAGTGAACTCACCTCACTGCATATATAACTACCTTTGTGTTGAGTGAACTCAGCTGACTGCATCTAACTACCTGTTGTGTTCAGTGAACTCACCTCACTGCATATATAACTGTAGTTACCTTTGGGTTGAGTGAACTCACCTCACTGCACATAGCTACCTTTTGTGTTCAGTGAACTCACCTCACTGCATATATAACTACTTTTGGGTTGAGTGAACTCACCTCACTGAATATCTACCTTTTCTGTTGAGTGAACTCACCTCACTGCATATATAACTACCTTTGTGTTGAATGAACTCAGCTGACTGCATCTAACTACCTGTTGTGTTCAGTAAACTCACCTCACTGCATATATAAATACCTTTGGGTTGAGCGAACTCACCTCACTGCACATAGCTACCTTTTGTGTTCAGTGAACTCACCTCACTGCATATATAACTACCTTTGGGTTGAGTGAACTCACCTCACTGCATATCTACCTTTTCTGTTGAGTGAACTCACCTCACTGCATATATAACTACCTTTGTGTTGAATGAACTCAGCTGACTGCATCTAACTACCTGTTGTGTTCAGTGAACTCACCTCACTGCATATATAACTGTAGTTACCTTTGGGTTGAGTGAACTCACCTCACTGCACATAGCTACCTTTTGTGTTCAGTGAACTCACCTCACTGCATATATAACTACGTTTGGGTTGAGTGAACTCACCTCACTGCATATCTACCTTTTCTGTTGAGTGAACTCACCTTACTGCATATATAACTACCTTTGTGTTGAGTGAACTCAGCTGACTGCATCTAACTACCTGTTGTGTTCAGTGAACTCACCTCACTGCATATATAACTGTAGTTACCTTTGGGTTGAGTGAACTCACCTCACTGCACATAGCTACCTTTTGTGTTCAGTGAACTCACCTCACTGCATATATAAATACCTTTGGGTTGAGTGAACTCACCTCACTGCATATCTACCTTTTCTGTTGAGTGAACTCACCTCACTGCATATATAACTACCTTTGTGTTGAGTGAACTCAGCTGACTGCATCTAACTACCTGTTGTGTTCAGTGAACTCACCTCACTGCATATATAACTACCTTTGGGTTGAGTGAACTCACCTCGCTGCACATAGCTACCTTCTGTGTTCAGTGAACTCACCTCACTGCTTATATAACTACTTTTGGGTTGAGTGAACTCACCTCACTGCATATCTACCTTTTCTGTTGAGTGAACTCACCTCACTGCATATATAACTACTTTTGTGTTGAATGAACTCAGCTGACTGCATCTAACTACCTGTTGTGTTCAGTGAACTCACCTCACTGCATATATAACTACCTTTGGGTTGAGCGAACTCACCTCACTGCACATAGCTACCTTTTGTGTTCAGTGAACTCACCTCACTGCATATATAACTACCTTTGCGTTGAGTGAACTCACCTCACTGCACAGAGCTACCTTTTGTGTTTAGTGAACTCACCTCACTGCATATATAACTACCTTTGTGTTGAGTGAACTCAGCTGACTGCATCTAACTACCTGTTGTGTTCAGTGAACTCACCTCACTGCATATATAACTACCTTTGGGTTGAGTGAACTCACCTCACTGCACATAGCTACCTTTTGTGTTCAGTAAACTCACCTCACTGCATATATAACTACCTGTTGTGTTCAGTGAACTCTTCTCACTGCACATAGCTACCTTTTGTGTTCAGTGAACTCACCTCACTGCATATATAACTACCTTTGGGTTGAGTGACTTCACCTCACTGCATATCTACCTTTTCTGTTGAGTGAACTCACCTCACTGCATATATAACTACCTTTGTGTTGAGTGAACTCAGCTGACTGCATCTAACTACCTGTTGTGTTCAGTGAACTCACCTCACTGCATATATAACTGTAGTTACCTTTGGGTTGAGTGAACTCACCTCACTGCACATAGCTACCTTTTGTGTTCAGTGAACTCACCTCACTGCATATATAACTACCTTTGGGTTGAGTGAACTCACCTCACTGCATATCTACCTTTTCTGTTGAGTGAACTCACCTCACTGCATATATAACTACCTTTGTGTTGAGTGAACTCAGCTGACTGCATCTAACTACCTGTTGTGTTCAGTGAACTCACCTCACTGCATATATAACTACCTTTGGGTTGAGTGAACTCACCTCGCTGCACATAGCTACCTTCTGTGTTCAGTGAACTCACCTCACTGCTTATATAACTACTTTTGGGTTGAGTGAACTCACCTCACTGCATATCTACCTTTTCTGTTGAGTGAACTCACCTCACTGCATATATAACTACCTTTGTGTTGAATGAACTCAGCTGACTGCATCTAACTACCTGTTGTGTTTAGTGAACTCACCTCACTGCATATATAACTACCTTTGGGTTGAGCGAACTCACCTCACTGCACATAGCTACCTTTTGTGTTCAGTGAACTCACCTCACTGCATATATAACTACCTTTGGGTTGAGTGAACTCACCTCACTGCACAGAGCTACCTTTTGTGTTTAGTGAACTCACCTCACTGCATATATAACTACCTTTGTGTTGAGTGAACTCAGCTGACTGCATCTAACTACCTGTTGTGTTCAGTGAACTCACCTCACTGCATATATAACTACCTTTGGGTTGAGTGAACTCACCTCGCTGCACATAGCTACCTTCTGTGTTCAGTGAACTCACCTCACTGCTTATATAACTACTTTTGGGTTGAGTGAACTCACCTCACTGCATATCTACCTTTTCTGTTGAGTGAACTTACCTCACTGCATATATAACTACCTTTGTGTTGAATGAACTCAGCTGACTGCATCTAACTACCTGTTGTGTTCAGTGAACTCACCTCACTGCATATATAACTACCTTTGGGTTGAGCGAACTCACCTCACTGCACATAGCTACCTTTTGTGTTCAGTGAACTCACCTCACTGCATATATAACTACCTTTGGGTTGAGTGAACTCACCTCACTGCATATCTACCTTTTCTGTTGAGTGAACTCACCTCACTGCATATATAACTACCTTTGTGTTGAGTGAACTCAGCTGACTGCATCTAACTACCTGTTGTGTTCAGTGAACTCACCTCACTGCATATATAACAGTAGTTACCTTTGGGTTGAGTGAACTTACCTCACTGCACATAGCTACCTTTTGTGTTCAGTGAACTCACCTCACTGCACATAGCTACCTTTTCTGTTGAGTGAACTCACCTCACTGCATAAATAACTACCTTTGTGTTGAGTGAACTCAGGTGACTGCATATATAACTACCTATGGGTTGAACGAACTCACCTCACTGCACATAGCTACCTTTGGGTTGAGTGAACTCACCTCACTGCACATAGCTACCTTTTGTGTTCAGTGAACTCACCTCACTGCATATATAACTACGTTTGGGTTGAGTGAACTCACCTCACTGCATATCTACCTTTTCTGTTGAGTGAACTCACCTTACTGCATATATAACTACCTTTGTGTTGAGTGAACTCAGCTGACTGCATCTAACTACCTGTTGTGTTCAGTGAACTCACCTCACTGCATATATAACTGTAGTTACCTTTGGGTTGAGTGAACTCACCTCACTGCACATAGCTACCTTTTGTGTTCAGTGAACTCACCTCACTGCATATATAAATACCTTTGGGTTGAGTGAACTCACCTCACTGCATATCTACCTTTTCTGTTGAGTGAACTCACCTCACTGCATATATAACTACCTTTGTGTTGAGTGAACTCAGCTGACTGCATCTAACTACCTGTTGTGTTCAGTGAACTCACCTCACTGCATATATAACTACCTTTGGGTTGAGTGAACTCACCTCGCTGCACATAGCTACCTTCTGTGTTCAGTGAACTCACCTCACTGCTTATATAACTACTTTTGGGTTGAGTGAACTCACCTCACTGCATATCTACCTTTTCTGTTGAGTGAACTGACCTCACTGCATATATAACTACTTTTGTGTTGAATGAACTCAGCTGACTGCATCTAACTACCTGTTGTGTTCAGTGAACTCACCTCACTGCATATATAACTACCTTTGGGTTGAGCGAACTCACCTCACTGCACATAGCTACCTTTTGTGTTCAGTGAACTCACCTCACTGCATATATAACTACCTTTGGGTTGAGTGAACTCACCTCACTGCACAGAGCTACCTTTTGTGTTTAGTGAACTCACCTCACTGCATATATAACTACCTTTGTGTTGAGTGAACTCAGCTGACTGCATCTAACTACCTGTTGTGTTCAGTGAACTCACCTCACTGCATATATAACTACCTTTGGGTTGAGTGAACTCACCTCACTGCACATAGCTACCTTTTGTGTTCAGTAAACTCACCTCACTGCATATATAACTACCTGTTGTGTTCAGTGAACTCTTCTCACTGCACATAGCTACCTTTTGTGTTCAGTGAACTCACCTCACTGCATATATAACTACCTTTGGGTTGAGTGACTTCACCTCACTGCATATCTACCTTTTCTGTTGAGTGAACTCACCTCACTGCATATATAACTACCTTTGTGTTGAGTGAACTCAGCTGACTGCATCTAACTACCTGTTGTGTTCAGTGAACTCACCTCACTGCATATATAACTGTAGTTACCTTTGGGTTGAGTGAACTCACCTCACTGCACATAGCTACCTTTTGTGTTCAGTGAACTCACCTCACTGCATATATAACTACTTTTGGGTTGAGTGAACTCACCTCACTGCATATCTACCTTTTCTGTTGAGTGAACTCACCTCACTGCATATATAACTACCTTTGTGTTGAATGAACTCAGCTGACTGCATCTAACTACCTGTTGTGTTCAGTAAACTCACCTCACTGCATATATAAATACCTTTGGGTTGAGCGAACTCACCTCACTGCACATAGCTACCTTTTGTGTTCAGTGAACTCACCTCACTGCATATATAACTACCTTTGGGTTGAGTGAACTCACCTCACTGTACAGAGCTACCTTTTGTGTTTAGTGAACTCACCTCACTGCATATATAACTACCTTTGTGTTGAGTGAACTCAGCTGACTGCATCTAACTACCTGTTGTGTTCAGTGAACTCACCTCACTGCATATATAACTACCTTTGGGTTGAGTGAACTCACCTCACTGCACATAGCTACCTTTTGTGTTCAGTAAACTCACCTCACTGCATATATAACTACCTGTTGTGTTCAGTGAACTCTTCTCACTGCACATAGCTACCTTTTGTGTTCAGTGAACTCACCTCACTGCATATATAACTACCTTTGGGTTGAGTGACTTCACCTCACTGCATATCTACCTTTTCTGTTGAGTGAACTCACCTCACTGCATATATAACTACCTTTGTGTTGAGTGAACTCAGCTGACTGCATCTAACTACCTGTTGTGTTCAGTGAACTCACCTCACTGCATATATAACTGTAGTTACCTTTGGGTTGAGTGAACTCACCTCACTGCACATAGCTACCTTTTGTGTTCAGTGAACTCACCTCACTGCATATATAACTACTTTTGGGTTGAGTGAACTCACCTCACTGCATAGCTACCTTTTCTGTTGAGTGAACTCACCTCACTGCATATATAACTACCTTTGTGTTGAATGAACTCAGCTGACTGCATCTAACTACCTGTTGTGTTCAGTAAACTCACCTCACTGCATATATAAATACCTTTGGGTTGAGCGAACTCACCTCACTGCACATAGCTACCTTTTGTGTTCAGTGAACTCACCTCACTGCATATATAACTACCTTTGGGTTGAGTGAACTCACCTCACTGCATATCTACCTTTTCTGTTGAGTGAACTCACCTCACTGCATATATAACTACCTTTGTGTTGAATGAACTCAGCTGACTGCATCTAACTACCTGTTGTGTTCAGTGAACTCACCTCACTGCATATATAACTGTAGTTACCTTTGGGTTGAGTGAACTCACCTCACTGCACATAGCTACCTTTTGTGTTCAGTGAACTCACCTCACTGCATATATAACTACGTTTGGGTTGAGTGAACTCACCTCACTGCATATCTACCTTTTCTGTTGAGTGAACTCACCTTACTGCATATATAACTACCTTTGTGTTGAGTGAACTCAGCTGACTGCATCTAACTACCTGTTGTGTTCAGTGAACTCACCTCACTGCATATATAACTGTAGTTACCTTTGGGTTGAGTGAACTCACCTCACTGCACATAGCTACCTTTTGTGTTCAGTGAACTCACCTCACTGCATATATAAATACCTTTGGGTTGAGTGAACTCACCTCACTGCATATCTACCTCTTCTGTTGAGTGAACTCACCTCACTGCATATATAACTACCTTTGTGTTGAGTGAACTCAGCTGACTGCATCTAACTACCTGTTGTGTTCAGTGAACTCACCTCACTGCATATATAACTACCTTTGGGTTGAGTGAACTCACCTCACTGCACATAGCTACCTTCTGTATTCAGTGAACTCACCTCACTGCTTATATAACTACTTTTGGGTTGAGTGAACTCACCTCACTGCATATCTACCTTTTCTGTTGAGTGAACTCACCTCACTGCATATATAACTACTTTTGTGTTGAATGAACTCAGCTGACTGCATCTAACTACCTGTTGTGTTCAGTGAACTCACCTCACTGCATATATAACTACCTTTGGGTTGAGCGAACTCACCTCACTGCACATAGCTACCTTTTGTGTTCAGTGAACTCACCTCACTGCATATATAACTAACTTTGGGTTGAGTGAACTCACCTCACTGCACAGAGCTACCTTTTGTGTTTAGTGAACTCACCTCACTGCATATATAACTACCTTTGTGTTGAGTGAACTCAGCTGACTGCATCTAACTACCTGTTGTGTTCAGTGAACTCACCTCACTGCATATATAACTACCTTTGGGTTGAGTGAACTCACCTCGCTGCACATAGCTACCTTCTGTGTTCAGTGAACTCACCTCACTGCTTATATAACTACTTTTGGGTTGAGTGAACTCACCTCACTGCATATCTACCTTTTCTGTTGAGTGAACTTACCTCACTGCATATATAACTACCTTTGTGTTGAATGAACTCAGCTGACTGCATCTAACTACCTGTTGTGTTCAGTGAACTCACCTCACTGCATATATAACTACCTTTGGGTTGAGCGAACTCACCTCACTGCACATAGCTACCTTTTGTGTTCAGTGAACTCACCTCACTGCATATATAACTACCTTTGGGTTGAGTGAACTCACCTCACTGCACATAGCTACCTTTTGTGTTCAGTGAACTCACCTCACTGCATATATAACTACCTTTGTGTTGAATGAACTCAGCTGACTGCATCTAACTACCTGTTGTGTTCAGTGAACTCACCTCACTGCATATATAACTACCTTTGGGTTGAGTGAACTCACCTCACTGCACATAGCTACCTTTTGTGTTCAGTGAACTCACCTCACTGCATATATAACTACCTTTGGGTTGAGTGAACTCTTCTCACTGCACATAGCTACCTTTTGTGTTCAGTGAACTCACCTCACTGCATATATAACTACCTTTGGGTTGAGTGAACTCACCTCACTGCATATCTACCTTTTCTGTTGAGTGAACTCACCTCACTGCATATATAACTACCTTTGTGTTGAGTGAACTCAGCTGACTGCATCTAACTACCTGTTGTGTTCAGTGAACTCACCTCACTGCATATATAACTGTAGTTACCTTTGGGTTGAGTGAACTCACCTCACTGCACATAGCTACCTTTTGTGTTCAGTGAACTCACCTCACTGCATATATAACTACTTTTGGGTTGAGTGAACTCACCTCACTGCATATCTACCTTTTCTGTTGAGTGAACTCACCTCACTGCATATATAACTACCTTTGTGTTGAATGAACTCAGCTGACTGCATCTAACTACCTGTTGTGGTCAGTAAACTCACCTCACTGCATATATAAATACCTTTGGGTTGAGCGAACTCACCTCACTGCACATAGCTACCTTTTGTGTTCAGTGAACTCACCTCACTGCATATATAACTACCTTTGGGTTGAGTGAACTCACCTCACTGCTTATATAACTACTTTTGGGTTGAGTGAACTCACCTCACTGCATATCTACCTTTTCTGTTGAGTGAACTTACCTCACTGCATATATAACTACCTTTGTGTTGAATGAACTCAGCTGACTGCATCTAACTACCTGTTGTGTTCAGTGAACTCACCTCACTGCATATATAACTACCTTTGGGTTGAGTGAACTCACCTCACTGCACATAGCTACCTTTTGTGTTCAGTGAACTCACCTCACTGCATATATAACTACCTTTGGGTTGAGTGAACTCACCTCACTGCACAGAGCTACCTTTTGTGTTCAGTGAACTCACCTCGCTGCATATATAACTACCTTTGTGTTGAATGAACTCAGCTGACTGCATCTAACTACCTGTTGTGTTCAGTGAACTCACCTCACTGCATATATAACTACCTTTGGGTTGAGCGAACTCACCTCACTGCACATAGCTACCTTTTGTGTTCAGTGAACTCACCTCACTGCATATATAACTACCTTTTGGGTTGAGTGAACTCACCTCACTGCACATAGCTACCTTTTGTGTTCAGTGAACCCACCTCACTGCATATATAACTACCTTTGGGTTGAGTGAACTCACCTCACTGCATATCTACCTTTTCTGTTGAGTGAACTCACCTCACTGCATATATAACTACCTTTGTGTTGAGTGAACTCAGCTGACTGCATCTAACTACCTGTTGTGTTCAGTGAACTCACCTCACTGCATATATAACTACCTTTGGGTTGAGCGAACTCACCTCACTGCACATAGCTACCTTTTGTGTTCAGTGAACTCACCTCACTGCATATATAACTACCTTTGGGTTGAGTGAACTCACCTCACTGCACAGAGCTACCTTTTGTGTTCAGTGAACTCACCTCACTGCATATATAACTACCTTTGGGTTGAGCGAACTCACCTCACTGCACATAGCTACCTTTTGTGTTCAGTGAACTCACCTCACTGCATATATAACTACCTTTGTGTTGAGTGAACTCAGCTGACTGCATCTAACTACCTGTTATGTTCAGTGAACTCACCTCACTGCATATCTACCTTTTCTGTTGAGTGAACTCACCTCACTGCATATACCAGCTTCCCCCCGAGATGGACAAAATGGACAAACCAGGTAGAGGAAGAGGTAGAAGCAGACCCAGAGGAAGGCCACCTGGCACTGGCAGTTCTGTGCGAGGTGGTGTTGCTGTGATTTCATGCGGACCTGGCCCAAAGTACAGTGCTCAGAAGAAGGCACGTGCCATCACTTCCCAAAATATGAGGACGTGCTTGAGTATTTAACACAGAACACCTCATCTCCCTCAGCCACCAGCGCTACAACAAGCACCACATCCGCTGCATTTGACACTTCGCAGGAGTTATTTGGTGGTGGTGGTGGTGAAATCACTGATTCACAGCCACTCCTGCAACAACAAGAAGAAGGCGCAGGTACACCACCTCATACGTCTGAGTTAGGTGGCGATAGTATGGACATAATGTGTGAGGAGGGGCATGATGAACCACCTGAAGTTGGTGCAGTTGTGGAGTTGTCTGAGGAAAGCGAAGCTGGACAGGAGGATTATGATGACGATTATACGGATGTCACATATGTTCCCAATAGAGGAGATGACCAGGGGGACAGTTCAGAGGGTTAGCCAGAGAGGAGTAGGAGGAGACGACTCCATGATAGAAGCAGAGGGAGCTCCTCCTCAGAAACAGCTGGGGGCAGTGTCCGGCGCCATGTATCGCCAGCTATGGCCAGCCAGCCAACATGCCCTTCAAGGTCAGCTGTTGATGCTACCGTAGTACCACCATCCCAGGGGGCTCAGCGGTTTGGAAATATTTTACGGTGTATGCCTCAGATAGGAGCAAAGCCATCTGTTCTCTCTGCCTCCAAAAATTGAGCCGTGGAAAGGCCAACACTCACGTAGGGACAAGTGCCTTACGAAGGCACCTGGAGAAAAGGCACAAACAGCTATGGGAAGAACACCTGAGGAAAAGCAGCACCCCTCAAAAGACAAGCCACCCTCCTTCTCCTCTTCCTCCTTCAGGTGCATCGTCTTCATCCGCTTTCTCCCTTGAACCTTCACAGCCACCCTCCTTCACACCGCCTCTGCCCTTGAGCGGTTCCTGCTCCTCTGCCCACAGCAGTAGCCAGGTGTCCGTGAAGGAAGTCTTTGAGCGGAAGAAGCCAATTTCGGCCAGTCACCCTCTTGCCCGGCGTCTGACAGCTGGTGTGGCGGAACTATTAGCTCGCCAGCTATTACCATACAAGCTGGTGGAGTCAGAGGCTTTCCGTAAATTTGTGGCCATTGGGACAACGCAGTGGAAGATACCAGGCCGCACTTATTTTTCACGAAAGGCCATACCCAAACTGTACCGTGCAGTTCAGAGGCAAGTGGTGTCATCTATTGCGAAGAGCGTTGGGTCAAGGGTCCACCTGACCACGGATGCCTGGTCTGCCAAGCATGGGCAGGGCCGCTACATTACGTACACAGCCCATTGGGTCAACCTGGTGACCGATGGCAGCAAGCAGGGAGTACGTGGCTGTGCAGTGGACCGACTTGTCACACCTCCACGGCTTGCAGGCAGGCCTCTTGCCACCTCCTCTCCTTCTCCTCCAGCTACATCCTCTTCGCTGTCAACCTCCTCCTCCTCCTTGGCTGAGTGTCAGTTGAACTGTAGCAGTGCTGCCATCTCCTCTTCCTCTCCAGCTACACAGCCCCATCTCCCTAGAGCCTACGCTGCATGCCAGGTACGACGGTGTCACGCAATTTTAGACATGTCTTGCCTCAAAGCGGAGAGTCACACTGGAGCAGCTCTCCTGGCTGCTCTTAACAAACAGGTGGAGCAATGGCTGACCTCGCACCAGCTGGAGATCGGCAACGTGGTGTATGACAACAGCAGCAATCTCCTTTCCGCTTTGAATTTAGGAAAGCTGACACATGTACCCTGCATGGCACATGTGCTGAATCTGGTCGTGCAAAGATTTGTCTCAAAGTACCCAGGCTTAGAGGACATTCCTGAAGCAGACCAGGAAGTTGTGTGGGCATTTCAGGCGGTCTTATACGGCCATGGCACGCTTTGCGGACATTCAGCAGAAAAACAACAAGACGCTTGATATGCGATAGCCCGACTCGCTGGAATTCCACCCTGCTCATGTTCTCTCGCCTGCTAGACCAGGAGAAAGCCGTCACCCAGTACCTGTACAACTACAGTAGAAGGACACAATCTGGGAAGATGGGGATGTTGTGGCCCAACAGCTGGACACTTATGCGAAATGCATGCAGGACCATGCGGCCGTTTGAGGAGGTGACCAACCTGGTGAGTCGCGCTGAAGGCACCATCAGCGACTTGATCCCCTACGCTTACTTCCTGGAGCGTGCCGTGCGTAGAGTGGTGGATGAAGCTGTGGAGGAGCGGGAACAGGAACAGCTACGGCAGGAGGATTCGTGGAAGCGATTTACATCCGAACCACATGTTTCCTCGACACCTGCGGCACCATAGAGGGGGGAGGAGGAGGAAGAAGAGGAGTAGTGTGTGGAAGGAGAGGAGTCAGACTCGGATGACGATTATGAGGAAGGTGCAGTGGCGTAGCTAAGGAGCTCTGGGCCCCGATGCAAGTTTTACAATGGGGCCCCCCCAAGCACTCTATACATAACAATTGATACGGTGCACCAAAACCTGGCAAGGACAACCACAGTGTCAGAGGAGCAAGAAGGGGATGGGGAGCAGTTTGTTAGTGATCACTACTATTAAAAGTATCTATAGAAGTGATTATTACCAGCACAGGACCAATAGAGAGCTCATACTGTAGTTGATGGAGGGCCCTTCGGGGCCCCTCTGGCCCAAGGGCCCCGATGTGGTGGCTACCTCTGCACCCCCTATTGCTACGCCTCTGGGAAGGTGTTTCTGTGGAGGAGGAAGAGGCGGCGGCGGCGGCAGAAGAACAACCGCAACAGCCATCACAGGGAGCTTCTGCTGCTCCACGTTCCCGTGGTATTGTTCATGGCTGGGGGGAGGAAGAGGAGTTGCATGACATCACTGTGGAAGAGCAAGAGGAGATAGAGAGTACGTCTGGATCCGACTTTGTGCAGGTGGCCTCTTTCATGTTGTCCAGCCTGTTGAGGGACCCCCATATCAAAAAACTCAAGGGGAATGACCTGTACTGGGTGGCCACGCTACTAGACCCTCGGTACAGGCACAAAGTGGCAGACCTGTTACCAACTCAACACAAGGCGGAAAGGATGCAGCACTTGCAGAACAAGCTGTCAATGATGCTTTACAATGCATTTAAGGGTGATGTGACAGTACAACGCAATAAAGGTACCACTGGCAGTAATCCTCCTCCTCCTCCCCAGTCCACGCAGGCAAGGACAGGACGCTCCAGCGATCTCGGGGTGATGTCGGACATGCAGACATTCTTTAGTCCAACGCCTCGCAGTAGCCCTTCGGGATCCAGCCTCCACCAACGCCTGGACCGGCAGGTAGCCGACTACCTGGCCTTAAGTGTGGATGTACACACTGCGACTGCGAGCAGCGAGGATGAACCCTTGCTCTACTGGTTGCGCATGCTTGACCTGTGGCCAGAGCTGTCCCAATTTGCCATCCAACTTCTCTCTTGCCCTGCCGCAAGCGTCCTGTCAGAAAGGACCTTCAGTGCAGCTGGAGGCATTGTCACTGAGAAGAGAAGTCGCCTAAGTCATGACAGTGTTCAGTACCTGACCTTTATCAAGAATGAGGCATGGATCCCTGAGGGCTATTGCACGACCGAAGACTAAGTCAGACCCCACACACAGCATCTCTGCCTGCAGGCCGCTTGACTGCCTTTTCCGCCACCACCACCAGGGTCCAGGACTCTAGGCGGATTCCACAATTTTTAAGGCTATACTAATTTTTCTGGGGCATGCACATGCCTGCCTAATTTTTCTGGCTGAACTGCAGGCGGCTGCAACAAAAAAACAAAAGGCATGTACATGTGCCCATCCCCCTTCATGATCATTACCTTGCCGCGGTGAAGGGGCTTGCGTATCACAATGAAGCAATGACCGCCGGCTATATGAGTGTCTCGGGTGGGGGTGGCACACCAAAGATAATAAGGTCGTCGTTTCATTGTGGTCAGACCAAATTTGATCAGCTGGACAGTCACTGTTCTGTCATTGAGCTACATCAGCCGGGCGACCATATGGGCTTAAAAGCCACCATCACCTCCACTCTCGTCATGGTGCGCACCAGTCCAGCACGGCCGTCACTACACAAACGGCTGTTTGCAGTCACTGCATACCTTTCACTGCATCTGTGACTGCACATTATACCTGGCAGTCAGTGCATAACTTGCACTTGAATGGATGGCAGACTTGCCCTCCATAACGGATTCCCGTTAAAGGATTTAAAGTTGATTCATTACAATTAGGGCCTCAAAAGGTCCTCCTGAGTCCTGTATTGTTATTTTTGGTCACTACCTCAGGGCGGGCGTGCATGCCTGCCTGCTGCCCTCCTTGCCTGGATGTGTGGTGGGAGCCGTTTGTTAGGCTCCAACTCCGGACCGGAATCACACCAGGAAGGGTTCCCCCGCCATTAGCCATGGTCAGTGGTCACGATGGCAGACTTGACCTCCATAACAGATTCTCGCCGGATACCAACCTGGTGAATCGCAGTGAAGGCACCATCAGACTTGCCCTCCATAACTGATTCCCGTTAAAGGATTTAAAGTTGATTCATTACAATTAGGGCCTCAAAAGGTCCTCCTGAGTCCTGTATTGTTATTGTTGGTCACTAACTCGGGGTGGGCGTGCATGCCTGCCTGCTGCCCTCCTTGCCTGGATGTGTGGTGGGAGCCGTTTGTTAGGCTCCAACTCCAGACCGGAATCACACCAGGAAGGGTTCCCCTGCCATTAGCAATGGTCAGTGGTCACGATGGCAGACTTGACCTCCATAACAGATTCTCGCCGGATACCAACCTGGTAAATCGCAGTGAAGGCACCATCAGACTTGCCCTCCATAACGGATTCCCGTTAAAGGATTTAAAGTTGATTCATTACAATTAGGGCCTCAAAAGGTCCTCCTGAGTCCTGTATTGCTATTTTTGGTCACTACCTCGGGGGGGGGGGGGTGGAGGTGGCAGGAGGGCCTGCCTGCTGCCCTCCTTGCCTGGATGTGTGGTGGTAGCCGTTGCTCAGGCTCTAACTCCGGAACGCACTACAGCCATCTACAGTTTCAAACCATTTAAAAATACAACCATCTACATTTTAAAACAATTGAAAAATACAACCATCTACAGTTTCAAACAATTGAAAAAAATGGAAAAAAACTTGCCCTCCGTAAAACATTCTTAGCAAATGCTTTCGACTTGGTTTGTCTTCCGCTGGGTCAAGGGTCCATCTGACCACAGATGCCTGGTCTGCAAAGCACGGTCAGGGCAGCTACAGCATGGGTCTCAGCAGGCTCCCACTTCGGGCCGGAATCCAACCTTCATTCCCCGCCCATTACCCGTGGACGTGGTGACAACAATGGCAGACTTGCCCTCCATAACGGATTCCCGTTAAAGGATTTAAAGTTGATTCATTACAATTAGGGCCTCAAAAGGTCCTCCTGAGTCCTGTATTGCTATTTTTGGTCACTACCTCGGGGGGGGGGGGGAGGTGGCGGGAGGGCCTGCCTGCTGCCCTCCCTGCCTGGATGTGTGGTGGTAGCCGTTGCTCAGGCTCTAACTCCGGAACGCACTACAGCCATCTACAGTTTCAAACAATTTAAAAATACAACCATCTACATTTTAAAACAATTGAAAAATACAACCATCTACAGTTTCAAACAATTGAAAAAAATGGAAAAAAACTTGCCCTCCGTAAAACATTCTTTGCAAATGCTTTCGACTTGGTTTGTCTTCCGCTGGGTCAAGGGTCCATCTGACCACAGATGCCTGGTCTGCAAAGCACGGTCAGGGCAGCTACAGCATGGGTCTCAGCAGGCTCCCACTTCGGGCCGGAATCCAACCTTCATTCCCCGCCCATTACCCGTGGACGTGGTGACAACAATGGCAGACTTGCCCTCCATAACGGATTCCCGTTAAAGGATTTAAAGTTGATTCATTACAATTAGGGCCTCAAAAGGTCCTCCTGAGTCCTGTATTGCTATTTTTGGTCACTACCTCGGGGGGGGGGGGGGGGGGGGGGAGGTGGCGGGAGGGCCTGCCTGCTGCCCTCCCTGCCTGGATGTGTGGTGGTAGCCGTTGCTCAGGCTCTAACTCCGGAACGCACTACAGCCATCTACAGTTTCAAACAATTTAAAAATACAACCATCTACATTTTAAAACAATTGAAAAATACAACCATCTACAGTTTCAAACAATTGAAAAAAATGGAAAAAAACTTGCCCTCCGTAAAACATTCTTTGCAAATGCTTTCGACTTGGTTTGTCTTCCGCTGGGTCAAGGGTCCATCTGACCACAGATGCCTGGTCTGCAAAGCACGGTCAGGGCAGCTACAGCATGGGTCTCAGCAGGCTCCCACTTCGGGCCGGAATCCAACCTTCATTCCCCGCCCATTACCCGTGGACGTGGTGACAACAATGGCAGACTTGCCCTCCATAACGGATTCCCGTTAAAGGATTTAAAGTTGATTCATTACAATTAGGGCCTCAAAAGGTCCTCCTGAGTCCTGTATTGTTATTTTTGGTCACTACCTCGGGGCGGGCGTCCATGCCTGCCTGCTGCCCTCCTTGCCTGGATGTGTGGTGGTAGCCGTTGCTCAGGCTCCAACTCCGGAACGCACTACAACCATCTACAGTTTCAAACAATTTAAAAATACAACCATCTACAGTTTCAAACAATTTAAAAATACAACCATCTACATTTTAAAACAATTGAAAAATACAACCATCTACAGTTTCAAACAATTGAAAAAATGGCAAAAAACTTGCCCTCCGTAAAACATTCTTTGCAAATGCTTTCGACTTGGTTTGTCTTCCGCTGGGTCAAGAGTCCATCTGACCACAGATGCCTGGTCTGCAAAGCACGGTCAGGGCAGCTACAGCATGGGTCTCAGCAGGCTCCCACTATGGGCCAGAATCCAACCTTCATTCCCCGCCCATTACCTGTGGTGACAATGGCAGACTTGCCCTCCATAACGGATTCCCATTAAAAAATTTAAAGTTGATTCATTACAATTAGGGCCTCAAAAGTCCTCCTGAGTCCTGTATTGTTATTTTTGGTCACTACCTCGGGGCGGGCGTGCATGCCTGCCTGCTGCCCTCCTTGGGTGTGTAGTGGTAGCCGTTGCTCAGGCTCCACACCGGATTCCATCCCTCATTCCCCGGCCATTACCCGGGTTCACAAATGGCAGACTTGCCCGCCTCCATATGATTCTTGTGAAAGGAATGTGGTGTCATCTTTGCCCGCCATAACTGGTTCTCGTTAAAGGATTTAAAGTACATTCATTCAAATACACAGCAGGGCCTCGAAAGTCCTCCTCCTGTATTGTTATTTTTGGTCACTACGTCGGGGCGAGCGTGCATGCCTGCCTGCTGCCCTCCTTGGATGTGTAGTGGTAGCCGTTGCTCAGGCTCCACACCGGATTCCATCCCTCATTCCCCGGCCATTACCCGGGGTCACAAATGGCAGACTTGCCCGCCTCCGTATGATTCTCGTGAAAGGAATGTGGTGTCATCTTTGCCCGCCATAACTGGTTCTCGTTAAAGGATTTAAAGTACATTCATTTCAAATACAGCAAGCCCTCGATAGTCCTCCTGTATTGTTATTTTTGGTCACTACCTCGGGGTGGGCGTGCATGCCTAACTGCTGCCCTCCTTGGATGTGTAGTGGTAGCCGTTGCTCAGGCTCCACACCAGATTCAAACCCTCATTCCCCGGCCATTACCCGGGGTCACAATGCCAGACTTGCCCGCCTCCATAGGATTCTCATTGAAGCGGTACTGAACAAGTACACAGCAAGTAGAAAATGTAATTTAAAAACAAAACGTAAGCTTTTTAACAATGCCATGGAAAGTTGAGTAGGCAGTCACACATTACCTGACATCACTTAGTGAGGAAGAGCAATCTCGCCATGTTGCGCAGTAGTCCAGCATGGCCGTCACTACACAAACAGCTGGTAACTTGCGGTGCGTTACACAGTTAGTTTGGTGCGTCAGTGTGACGCAGTACTCTAATTACACTACCTGATTGATGTATACACATGCAAGATGTTTTAAAGCACGTTAGGCTTGCAATTTAGCATTCAATGTGATTTCTGCCCTTAAAACGCTGTTTTGCGTCAAATCTAGATTTTTCCCCGGGACTTTTGGCGTGTATCCCACTCCGCCATGCCCCCCTCCAGGTGTTAGACCCCTTGAAACATCTTTTCCATCACTTTTGTGGCCAGCATAATTTTTTCTATTTTTCAAAGTTTGCCTCCCCATTGAAGTCTATTGCGGTTCACGAACTTTTTTGCGAACCGAACCTTCCGCGAACCTAAAATCGCAGGTTCGGCCCATCACTAGTGTCAATCAGCAATGAAAGCCAGAAGCAGTGAGGTGAGGTGCAGTGGAGGCAGGGTACTTTGTGGGGGGTAGGTGCAGGTACTAGCATATGTAAAAAAACGTCGCTAGTGAACTTGGTGTAGGGTGAGCCAAATGACGTCTCACCCTGCTCCCGCTCAAATTCCCGGCGGCGTTAAATACTATTCCCCCTCCAGTGGTAGTAACTTGGAGGGAAAATTTATTTGGGGTCTGGTGATTGCCAGAACCCCGAATTAGTCTTACACAATCTCTGCACTATAGCATCACTGCTATAGCGGCATCCAGCTTTGACACTCGGTACTAAGTGTTGAAACCTGTTGCTTCGATGTACTGGGTGCAATGTGGCAAGCATTGTACCATTTAGGGCTGGGTGCGAGCTTTGGAGGGTACTGGATGCTAGGTCGGGGGTTCAGGCAAGTGCTGGGGGGAAGGGGGGGGTTTCTTGTGTCCCATGTTGTGGTTGAGTGCGGGCTATCGGTAAGGTAGTCAATGCCATGTGGGCGCTAGCACTTACATTTCCCTGGTGCTTTTGGAAGGGGACAGTGGCAGAGGGTGGGATCTCTTCTTCTATTTACTTTCCTTCCCTCCATTCTCCTCCCCTGATGACATGTTGCATGAGGAGGAGAAGCAGGGCACATCCCAGCACTAGGAAGGTGGTAGGTCGGGAAGTGCAGGGCAGACATCCTAAACACACCAAAATGAATAATGGATCACTCACTTTTGCTCATCCCTTTCCTTTTGTGTTTACATATTTCTCCCCCTTCCTTAACACTGTTAGCTCTCTAGGGAAGGGCTCTCTCACCCTTTTGTGTCTTGGAATTGTTTTGTTCATTGTGTATCAATCTGTTTTATTTATTTTATTCATCATGTTACATCTGTCACTATAATTACCAATTCTGTATCTTGTACCAGTGTCTATATTTGGTGTATACCTTTGTCTGTATTGTGTACCCCATGTTTGTATTTCTTACTTTGTACAGCACCACGCAATATGTTAGTGCTTTATAAATCAATAATAATAATATTATAAGTGCAGGACAGAGCCAGCTGTCTGATGAGCTCCATCTTCCACAGTTTAAAGAGGCCATGTCATGAAAAATAGTGACTTAGCATTAATGAGTTAATGAACATTAATTAATGAATTTAAGAAATTGTTGGAACTATTCCCAGACTTTCTCACATTAGAAGATGAGAGAAAAACATATATCCTACTGGGAGAAGAGGAATCCACAGTGACAATCGCTGTGCGCTATGTCACAGCATGCCACAGACTGAGAGGAGCATAACGGAACTGTAAACCTAAAAAATGTCCACAGACTGCTTAGCCATTGTCCCCCTACCCCACCCCCCCTTTCCATGCCCCCCTTTTCCCCTTGCTTTGGCAATACCTGTAATGAATCTTGGTCATGCCAATAAAGCTATCTTTGACTTTGACTCTCGCACAGGATACACTGGAAATGCACCAGTGTGGACCTAGCCTTAAATTTTTCAGCACAATGATAGTTTTATTCGAATTGGGGTAAAGTCAAACAGAAAAATTGGGGTAAAATGGAAAAGTAAACATGTGTTGCCACCTTAACTTTATTTTATTTTTGCTCAAGAAATCAGATCGAATTTTCATTTTTTTCACAACTTGTTGGTATCAGACATGTTGGAAAATTCAGATCAACGTTACCAAGAATTGTATGGTGTGTGATGGATTGGCAGATTGTATTTAACTAGAATAAATTGTATATAACTATTCAGTGCGTACCAAACTGTGTTGTTTGTATAAACAACAAAAAGGATAGGATTATGAAAGAGTGTGTGTGTATATGAATATAACGACAAAATAGAAAGCGTATGTTATGGTATGCAGTGTGAAAAAATATATATGGAATTGTGGTGTTCAGTGGTAATTCTAATGCTAAACAGCAAATGATGATCGCATGAGATATTGATTGACAGAGAGGGAAATGGTGATAAATGTCACAGTGGAAAATGTAGTTCCATGAAAATGCAAAATGATCAAAAGTTGATTATTGAGTGAAAGATTTCCATGCAGGAGGGTTTTCTAACCAACCACCTATTTCAACATTTACAATCTTTTTTTCCCCAAAATTTGGCAGTCTCGAACACCGTGTGTGTTAATTCCAGCAATTTCTTCAAATTTTCCAATCAACTGAAACATTGGATCAGATTGGTCTAATTGATTTTTTTTTTAAATGTAACGTTTTGGCTGCAGGGGATGGGACATCCATTCCCTGGATAAAAAGTATAAAAAAAAATATGGAAACATCTGACTGTCTGTACATTGTTTGAACTGGCGGTCATATAATTTGTAAGGGAACAAATGACACATAATTTAATGTCACCAACTACACCATGCACATCAAATCTCTTTGTTCCTCCTAGAACTCTGGAGATCATTAACTGAATTACCTTGCTGTTTTATGTCTTACTAACAAGGCGTTAGGCTGCAAATAAAATTGTGTAGCATGCATGCCCTGTGATACATTTTGTAATTAAATGTATTTGCATGTAAATGAGGAAGACAACAATCTAGAGAACAGACATACTGCACACACATGCAGTTGTCAGCTGTTATTAATATACAAAGATACATCTTGTCTGCTTTAACCTCCCTGGCAGTATTGACGGATATACACGTCAATTCAAAATATGCTATGAACAGTGTATATGCACGTCAATACTCTCCTGCACTGTATACTAGACCCTTGCTTGACAAATTTTGGCAAGTTACAGGGAAATACTGGGGAAAGTGAATGCCAGGGAGGCAAACCACTTCACACCCAGACCTTGTTTCCCCCTTATGGATCAGAGCAGTTTTGGCAGTTTAGCTATGTACCTATTTAAAGGGAAGGTTCACGGTGGCTGTTAAAAAAATAAAAATGCCCATCCACTTACCTGGGGCTTCCTCCAGCCCGTGGCAGCCAGGACGTGCCCTCAGTGCCGCTCCGCAGGCTCCCGGTCCCCTCCGGTGGCCGACCCGACCTGGCCAGGCCTGCTGCCAGGTCGGGCTCTTCTGCGTTTCAAAATGCGCCTCACGGGGGCGCGCTGACGTCATCGGACGTCCTCCGGGCTGTACTGCGCAGGTCCGTTGACGTCAGCGCGCCCCCGTGAGGCGCATTTTGAAACGCAGAAGAGCCCGACCTGGCAGCAGGCCTGGCCAGGTCGGGTCGGCCACCGGAGGGGACCGGGAGCCTGCGGAGCGGCGCCGAGGGCACGTCCTGGCTGCCACGGGCTGGAGGAAGCCCCAGGTAAGTGGATGGGCATTTTTATTTTTTTAACAGCCCCGTGAACCTTCCCTTTAATCAGTAACAACTTTATCCCTACTTATGACACCTAAATGAATTATATATTGTTGTTTTTTTTCAGGACAATCTAGACTTTCATTGTATGGATTTTTTTTCTCTCATACTATTTTGTTTTCAATGCATTTTAACTACTAGCCTACCACGTCATGCCGAAAGGCGTGGCACGGCGGCAGCCCCAGGACACCTAACACCGATCGGTGTAAAGTCCTGGGGCTCTGTTTTGCAGGAGATCGTGCGCAGGCTGTGTGTGCATCTCCTGCTTGGTAGGCGGAGCGGAGCTACGCCTTCAGTCTCCGCTCGGGAGACTGTTAGACGGTGAAACCGCCGTCTAATTACCCGTACAGTGCTGACATAGAGGCGCTGCACCCACTTGCACAGCTCTCGAGTTACTCCTTTTTGTGTTTTGCTTGAGGAAGCGGGCTTGAGACCCGCGAAACGCGTTGCAACTGTCTTTTGGAGTATCAATTAAAAAACCTGTTTTATACCATACATAGTGGTTATGTTGTGACTTCTGGGGAGGTAAGTCCGCCCTTACCCCCATCATTTCTATTGGTCTTATATGTGATACATTTTTATTCTGCTTGCGCCTCTGTTCCTTCTTGCACTCTAAATGCTGCATGTCCTGTGATTGCGAATAACCTTTATCGCAATAGTGGGTTCCTCACCATTTAGATACATTGGCAAAGCATTTTATGGAATTGCCGGTGATTGTGGGCAATCCAAAAACACAGCCCAGTGGGCTAGTTTACACTGCATTTTTAAGCCAAGGGGATCCGGTAAAGCGTATCCGGTCTCCACTTCTCTGGATCTAAATGGCTTGGTCCACACTAGCAAATTAATCTGTGAAAATGGATCTGATCACCGGTCGATCAGATTCGTTTTCACTCGGTTTGCCACACCAGGTGAGGGAGGGTGCAGCAGCCGGGCAGGTGAGGGAGGGTTAAAAACTTACCCAGGCGTCTTCTTCATTGCAGCTGGGCGGTAGAGAGGGTTTCTTACACATCCCCCCAGATCCCCACCCCCAGTGGATTTTGCCCTCTGAACGGTCCATTTCTTCACTAGTGTGAAGAAGCACTCTGTTCTCCCATTGCCTCCAATGCAGGGCTTCATTGTCCATTTCTGGTCCACTGGGCTCAGTGGTCTGGAAAAATTGGTGCTACAGCAAACTTGCGTTCCATCCAGCAGAACGAACAGAATGGAACTGTTCCAGTGGACAGATGTGAATGGTTCCATTGGTTAACATTGGATCCGTTCACATCCGTTCCTTTTATACAGTATCCGTTCCGCTCCGGTTAACCAGGCCTCATTCAGTACTGGCAGATAGGTAATATTCAGGGGCATAACAATAGCCCCTACAACCCTCACAATTGCTGGGGACTCCAGGGCTGTGAGGGTCCAATCCTCCTCCCTCTCCCCACCCACATGCAGTAGCACAGAGAGAAGTGTAATATTTACCTGCTCTAGCGCTGGAGGGTCTCCTCCACAGTTTGTATGTGGGAAGGGGGAATATTTTGATTGAATTTTTCTTTATTGGCTGACTACTCTTGTGGGGAGAGGGTGGTTGAGCCCAATGCTATACCAGGGGAGCCCAATGCTATCTTCTTGTGAAGGTGGTCTTATTATACCCCTGGTAATAATGATTAGTTCTGTGAGGAACAAATAGAGACAGGCACATGGGGCCATATGCAAATTTTGACTGCCCCCCCCCCAAAAAAAAAAAACATTTATAAGGTACATTTGTGCCCCAAGTAGCCCCCGAGTACAGTGAGCAACCCCTGTATTACGTAGCTAGAAGTACTACCAGTATGGGTAGGCCCCCAGAATGGGTAGACAGATTAGCCAGGCAGCGCCCAGCAAAGCTCCCATAAGAGCAAGCCCACAGCAAAGCCCAGCAAAGCAAAGCCCCCAGCAAAGCGCCCAGCAAATCAAAGCTCCCAGCAAAGCAAAGCCCCAAGCAAAACATCCAGCAAAGCACCCAGCAAAGCAAAACCCCCAGCAAAGAAAAGCACCCAGAAAAGCAAAGCCCCCAGCAAGTTGCCCTGCAAAGCCCCCAGCCCAAAAAAGCCCCCAGCAAAGCCCCAGCCCTCTGCAGCCCAGCAAAGTCCCCAGCCCTTCCCTCAGCAAAGGACACAGCTTTTTTTTTTTTACAGGGGAAGGGTGCTGGGGGGAGGGGGGGGAGGGGGAGAAGCATATGCCACATATCAGAATGTGTGTGTGGTTATGGGTGGAGCCTGTTAATGTCAGAGCTGTATGTTAATCCAAGTTTCATATATATGCACTTAATAGATATAAGGTGACACTAATGTTTAATAAGTCCAATGTAACACAGATGAATAGAGTTACCCTTTAACGTTAGACTCAGATTCTTTTATTGCTGACATGCTTTAGCCAAGAACTGGTACTGTGTGAGTTTCTTATCTTTCAGGAATGTCTAACAGATATGCTGCGCCTGGCACTGCAAACCTCCCATCGGAGGATGTTTCGAGTCCCGCAAGCTAAGATCTTGGAAGTATCCATGTGAGCAAGATGCTGAATAGATTGTGTGTTTGAGACCATACCAGGTGCAATGCTGTGGGAAATCTCCACCTTCCTTGAGTAAAGAAGAAAAACTCTCAGAGACATGCATTATTATTGGACAAGTAAAATTACATCATGCCTACGTACTTTGGGGTATAAGAACTAATGCACAGCGGAAGTAAAGCCAGAAACCTTCAACTGCCTTGATCCTTTTACTAGGCTTACTTGGTTTCCCGCATGTATACATGTGACATTTTTGAATAAAGCCATATCATGTTTTTCTTTTCATCTCCTGACGTATTTTTGAAATCTTGGTGTATTGGTAAGTAAGTGACTTCCACAAGCCAAATATACAATAGATAGCGCAGCGTGTCCAGCGTCCTCTCCTTAGTAGCAGTGGCGTCTCTTGACACATGGCGCTGCTGTTACCATGGAGAGGACGCAGAATGCAATGCAGAGGAGAGATTACATCTTCGTCGGATTGTTGGAGCCAGTGAGCCTTCTGCTGTAATTAACGTTTCTGCACTCCTCTGCAGAAGGAGAGAGGGGGGAGAAGCGGGGGAACTTCAGGTGGCCAGTGAGCCACCTCTCATGCAGGCAGGGGTACAGCGGCCACGCTGAGCGCTCTCACAGTTCTGCGCCCGGGAACATGTGTTCCCCCTTGCCCTACCATAGCTATACCTCTGGGGGGGGGGGGGGGGGGGGGCAGCGCAATTTTAGTGTTTGCCATAGGAGCCATATTAGCTAGGTATGCCTCAGCTCATATGCAAATATAATGCAACTTGTAGACTTTACAATCAAAAGCTCTTCCTGTCAATTTGGATTAGCTTCCAAGGTACATACAGTGGTTTGCAAAAGTATTCGGCCCCCCTAGAAGTTTTCCACATTTTGTCACATTACTGCCACAAACATGAATCAATTTTATTGGAACTCCACGTGAAAGACCAATATACAGTGGTGTACACGTGAGAAGTGGAATGAAAATCATACATGATTCCAAACATTTTTACAAATAAATAACTGCAAAGTGGGGTGTTCGTAATTATTCAGCCCCCTGAGTTAATACTTTGTAGAGCCACCTTTTGCTGCAATTACAGCTGCCAGTCTTTTAGGGTATGTCTCTACCAGCTTTGCACATCTAGAGACTGAAATCCTTGCCCATTCTTCTTTGCAAAACAGTCAAATTAGATGGATAGCATTTGTGAGCAGCAGTTTTCAGATCTTGCCACAGATTCTCGATTGGATTTAGATCTGGACTTTGACTGGGCCATTCTAACACATGGATATGTTTTGTTTTAAACCATTCCATTGTTGCCCTGGCTTTATGTTTAGGGTCATTGTCCTGCTGGAAGGTGAACCTCCGTCCCAGTCTCAAGTCTTTTGCAGTCTTCAAGAGGTTTTCTTCCAAGTTTGCCCTGTATTTGGCTCCATCCATCTTCCCATCAACTCTGACCAGCTTCCCTGTCCCTGCTGAAGAGAAGCACCCCCAGAGCATGATGCTGCCACCACCATATTTGACAGTGGGGATGGTATGTTCAGAGTGATGTGCAGTGTTAGTGTTCCGTCACACATGGCGTTTGGCATTTTGGCCAAAAAGTTCAATTTTGGTCTCATCTGACCAGAGCACCTTCTTCCACGTGTTTGCTGTATCCCCCACATGGCTTGTGGCAATCTGCAAACGGGACTTCTTTTGCTTTTCTGTTAACAATGGCTTTCTTCTTGCCACTCTTCCATAAAGGCCAACTTTGTGCAGTGCATGACTAATAGTTGTCCTATGGACAGATTCCCCCATCTGAGCTGTAGATCTCTGTAGCTCGTCCAGAGTCACCATGGGCCTCTTGACTGCATTTCTGATCAGCGCTCTCCTTGTTCGGTCTGTGAGCTTAGGTGGACGGCCTTGTCTTGTTAGGTTTACAGTTTGTGCCATACTCCTTCCATTTCTGAATGATCGCTTAAACAGTGCTCCGTGGGATGTTCGAGGCTTTGGAAATCTTTTTGTAGCCTATACTGTATAATTTTCATTGTATTAGCAAGCAAAATGGAATTTCTTGCATCTCTTTGACCATCTGTAATAATCTTACATGGGGGAGAGACAGATGACTTTTGCCTATATAGTATGAGTGTTTTTTTTTGTTTTTTTTGGCGGGGGGGGGGGGGGGTCCTAGTAAGGAGAGCATTCTAAACTTTGACTCCACTGAAAATAACCAAAGAGGGACACGATGTATCAAGGCTCTTTTCTGAATTACACCTATTACATCAGAAAAGGCCCTTAACATGATGAAGGATATTTATTTTTATTTAGTATAAGCTTTTGTAGTAAGTATACTTACAAAATAATCCTTGAAAGTTTCTCTTGAGATGGAAAAGCCTTTCTATTTGATTTGTAATAAAAGACACAATTTCATGGTGAGAATTAATAAGATCAGATACTGTAGCTCTCTCGCTCAGAACACAAACTGAATATGGGAATAATCCCAGTAATTATAGAGGTATATTTACATATCCATTCCACGCAAATTGCACTTTAAGCAGCTGCCATTGTTTTATTCAAACACCATTCTCATACAAAATTCAAAAGATATGTGTTTGATCTCTCTGTTGAAATGACTCTTAAATTAATATTACTGCTCAGTGTGCTTAGCATGCATAGAAAGAGTGAATCTGGAAGATTATTTGACAAGCATTATTTTATTTTTGATGAAGTGGTTTGCTTGTAACTGTCTGATGTACAAATGAAAATATCGTATTACTAATTAAACTGAATGTTCTGTTTCTGTTAGCTGGTCAACTAATTGTCCTTAGCACTACACAGGACAGAGGCACTGGTGTATCAAAAACATTGGAGTAAAGATTGTAGTAAGACAGAGAACAACCAAACAGAATCCTTGTTTCATTAACTAGCTAAAACTTGATTGAATGCTAGGGAAACTGCACTACTTCTACTCCCATTTTGTGTGCATTGGAATTCCTCTATTCCCGCATCCCCATTTAATTAAGGGTCTGATTCAATTACAGAGTCTCTCCACCACCTGCTGCCCACTGGACTACCACTGCACCTCAATGGCCGAGTGCACTTAAAAAAGGGGCCTGTTAAAAAGGGTACAGGGTGAAGCTGATAGTGGGCAGCACCATAGATATTAATGTAATGCCGGACAATGACTGGTAAAAAGGACGTCAGACGGCACCCAAAATAATAGCCACAAAATATTTGCAGCCACACTTTGCATAGCGGATGGCCCCAGCACCCACTATTTTATCAGGTCCTGGCTGACGTTCTTTTTACCGGTCATTGTCCTGATTCCATGATTACATTAATCTCCCATGGCAATTTACATTAATCAGTATGGGGGCACCCTTTTTACCAGGGAGGCTCCTGCGCCTTTCTTACCTGATCCACCGCGGACACTGTCGAGGGCACTAGGACCCCTTCACTAACACCTCAGGCACTATCGCTGACACTACACAGCTGCACTAAGCTGCAAGTGGCAAATTCACAAAATGCTTTATGCTGAGGCCTCCTGTACTTCCTATTAAGGTTACACTAATGCCAGCAAAAACATCTTTCTCACAAGGGATTCTTATTGGTTTATGCACTGACCAATTGAATTTTTCTTGAAGAGGAATCCCATCGGTAAGTGCATAGATGCCAGTTTAGAATTTGTTCCCTCTCTTGCAAGGCACCTTTGCAATACAGACAGATATAAGATACTGGTGAAAGAGACACGGGGTATCTTTATGCTGAGGTTTGCTCTTGCTTTAGCGTACAGGGCTGATGGGAAATATTCAAATCTTTGCAACTGATGACTTCTACAAGACAAACAATTAGCGTGTTTTCAATGCTCAATCCATTGACATTTCTTGAATTCAACCTTTTTGAATAGAGCAATTATAACTTAATCATATTCTATCCTTTGACAACTAAAGGATTTCAGATATGTTTTATTGGGAAATTTTAATGGGGAAATATTGGAAGTAGGAGCAGAATTAATGGAATGGTAGGAAAGGTCACTTGAGGAGTGAATAGTGAAGTAAACGCGATATGGAGAAATGGAAGAGAATTGTAATAGAATAAAAGGTGAAGTGGAAGAGATCAATGGGGGACAGAAAGGATATATGTGAGAGGTCTATGGTGCAAAAAAAAAAAAACTATACTGGATAGTTAAGAGGGGAGTAAATGGAGAAAAGGCAGGTGTCAGTGGAGGAATGGATGTCGTTAACGGACTGAACAATGAAGTTGGAAAGTGAGGGAATAAATTAAATTGCAGAAGATATCAGTTGGGAATGGAATGGAGACATGGTAGATGTCAGCAGGGGAATGAATGTTTAATTCTGAGAGGTAAGTGGGGAAATTAATGGTGTAGTGGGAGACATCCGTGGGAGAGTGAATGAAGAAGTTAAAGAGGTCACATGGGGTAAGAATAAACAGTGAACTGGAAGCAGTCATATTTGGATAGCAGAAGTGATCATGAATTAATGGTGGTAGTTGGAAAATGTATCAGTAGTTTGGAAAATCAATAAAAAATAATAGAACGTTAGAAGACTAAAGAAAAGCCTGAAGTCTGAATTTCATACTCTGTACTATGACACACAGCAAGCATTTAGGAACTGCATGCTACTCTACAGACATCAGAAGAAGAGGTTTGTAGAGTTGGTTTCTAGCTTGTCTCTATCAGCCAGCTGACGCCAGCTCCCACCAGAGCCATCCTGATCATACAACAGCTCCCACAGGGAATGATGGGATATAAATGAAGTTTTTGTCACTATTCCCCTCATTTACTTCTTCCAACATCATTAATCAACTTCTCAATGAAATGAGCCCCAGAGACAATGGGAATCACCCCTCTGTTTTAAGTCTGCTTTAATTATAATCACACCAGGAGGGCATACCATGCACACTCTCCTAGACATCTCTATTGTCCTGTCATAGAGTGGACACTGCAAGCCCTCAGGCACCAGGGCCATGACCTGATCCCTCTGACAGGGAAAGCATGACCTCTGTGTGTGCCCACTTGACTTAACAAAGATGTGTGGCATTTTCCTCTTCAAAATTATCAAAAGGATTAAGGAGGACTGGACATGTATTCCATGTAAGTACTCAAGAGAAAGAGAGGCATTGATCGAGGCTGCCAAAAAACTATTGATGTTAATTCTCATTTATTTATTGCAGTGAAAACAAAATCAGATTTCCCAGTCTTGATCAAAATGTTAGAACTAATAACAGGTACTCCACTAATTACTTTTGAAAGGACCAAAACAGGAAAGGAAGTCTCTACTTCCTATGGGTAAAAAACAATAAAATAACTGACAGTAGTTTTCATTTTTACACTACTGACTGTTTTCTGCTTAGCGACTTTTCTTCACTATTAGACCTTAGCCAACATATGAGAAAGAACGCTTCATAAAAAGGGACACGTAACAAGTTCTGATCCTACTCAGTTTTAACAAAAACCTCAACAATTATGGTTGGAGTTTCTCTTTCAATCTCAAATGATTGGTTCCTTTTTATGAACAGGAGTGTGGAGGTCAGTGCAGCCACTTTGGTTTGAGGTCATAACCTCTGACAGGGCCAGTATGATCTCTATGCACTGTTGTGATTGAAGAAAGACATTTGACATTTGCATGTTTAGAATTATGAAAGGGTAAAAGAAGAACTGAAAATGTCTTCCATGCACACCTTCAAGGGAAAGACGATAGTTCATTGTAGTTTTGCAGATTGATCTTAAAACAGAAGTTTAGATACGTGCTTTATTTAAGCATTGTTTTGGAGGTGAAAGAACCATACATAAATGAAGATTCTTCTTAATTCACAGAAGAATGCATTCTTTTGCTTAGTCACCTACACTGCACAGGGCTAGAGTTAGGATACCTACGTTTACCTGGGTACTTCTGCGCAGTGTAGGTGACTAAGTAAGAGAATGCATTCTTCTGTGAACTAAGACCCCGGCTTTTAACTTAGCTGTAGGGTTAACAGTGGTGCCTGGATGAGTAAATCTTTGAATGCATTTGTTTGAACATTTGCATGCGAGTGTGCGAATGGTTAATTGTTTTTTGCTATATTTCTGGCCACACCCCCTTCATCACCTCCCTTTCCTTAATAACTTATTTAATATCCTAACTGGAGGTGATGCTCCTGGATATATTTGTTTTTTTCTTGTCATTGACCCCATGTGGCCAGGATTTTAATTCAGTGCATTCCCTCCTTTTCCCTGTTTGTGTTTTTTGTCAGCATTCACACAGTTTATGCTGGTGCATGTGCATGGTGCGCATGGATACATTACGTTAGCTCCCCATATGCGATTGGTATGATGTGCCATCTGTCCCAGGAGAAGACGTCAGGATGTGTCCTCCTAATGCCTAGATAGGTTTGACGCAATGAATTTTTGCATGTCTGCACTATGCATGTTACAGGGCTAGAGTTAGGACAACTACGTTTACCTGAATACTTCTGCGCAGTGTAGGGGACTAAGCAAAATAATGTATTCTTTTGTGAACTAGGACCCCGGCTTTTAACTTAGCTGTAGGGATAACAGTGGTGCCTGGATGAGTGAATCTTTTAATGCATTTGTTTGAACATTTGCATGCGAGTGTGCGAAGGGTTAATTGTTTTTTTCTATATTTCTGGCCACACCCCCTTCAGAACCTCCCTTTCTTTAATAACTTATTTAAAGAGACTCTGTAACAAATTTTTCAGCCTTAGTTCTTCTATCCTATAAGTTCCTATGCCTGTTCTAATCTGCTCTGGCTTACTGCAGTCTTTCCTAACTGCACTGTCTCTGTAATAAATCAATGTATCTTTCCTCTGTCCTGTTTGTTGGGCTAAAGCTTGATTGTGTGGAATGTGCAGGGCTGCTTGTGATTGGTAGAAGCGATACACACCCTCTGCAGGCCCCCTGCATACTCTGAGTGACTCACACACTATGCTTAGCTGAGCCTATTAGAAGCTGGTTAGTTTGTTTGTAAACACTGCCTAAAACTGTTAATTACAAGCCAGGATTGCAGCAGAGAGTGGCAGAAACAGCACAGAGGGGCACAGGAGAAAATAATGAATAGAATGGTATGCTTTTTATTGTAAGAATATTAAAGTACAGATTCTCTTTAATGTCCTAACTAGAGGCGATGCGCTTGGATATATGTGTCTTTTTCTTGTTGGTCTACCTGACTGTGACCTGGTTTCAACAGAACCCTCAATTCCACTTTTCTATGACAGCTTGAACACTGCTGATTGGCATTTTTAACTCTCTGGATAACTCTTTATACTTTGACAGTTAAGGTGGCCATACATTTATCGACTTGGTGGCCGATCGGCCATCTGATTTGATAATTATTAAATCAGATGAAAATCGGTGTCGGCATGTGCATAGCCGATTGACGATGTGACCAATTTCGTGCCGAGCATGTCAATCACACATACTGCAAGATGTTGGGTCGTCGTGGTCGAGTGATATCGGGACGATTGACAAACACGTGCCTACGTTACTCCAGCAACCACGTGGGGCGTGTGTATGGTCGGAGGATGGAGCCCAAAGCCAGCGATGGACATATACAGGTAAAGTATAGTGCACCGGGAATCGGGGGGCACATTTAATATTGGAGGGACAGTGTCGGGCCAGCAAGGAGGCTGATGTGGCATCACAAGGCTGATTCCTGATCGATTTCAGCATGAAATTCATCAGGAATCAGCTTGTGGTATATGGGCAGCCAGCAGATCTTTCTCTAATCAAATTTGATTAGAGAGAGAGATTTGTCTCTTGGTTGAATCTGCCCATCATCGCTAGATGTATGGCTACCTTTACTTTGCTTTCCTCTTGGCTGAAATATGCACATAACAAAACAAAAATCTCAATGACTTTTTATACTCATACAACTGTAATTACAAGCAAACAAGTCACAGGTGTAGACAGTTACCCTTATCATCCAATTAACCTGTGTGTGTTAATTTGAGTGTATATTATCAGCATGTAACGAATGTGGAATTATCTCCGTGATCAGCGCACAAGGCGTGCGCTGACACGGCGGAAAACCTCAACAAGCATATAAAAGGAGAGAACCCAGCTTTGGTGCAAAGCACCAGTAGAGGGAAATTAGCACCGGCAGGTGGAGCTGTGGAGTGCAGAGGAGCAAAGCCTCTGTACTGCCACAGATGCCAGATGGGAATTGTCCGAATTGCAACCGAGCAGGGCAAGATAGCCCCTAAAGAGAGAGAGCACAGCGACAGGGTGAATGTGTGTCCACCAATCTAGTCGCCAACCCACGACGATGAACACACAACCGTGAAGATCAGGTGGAAAAGTAATCGCAAGAGATGGCGATTGCTAATAGCGACACAAGACTGAATAAGCACAGAAAAGGGATGTATGTATGTTCACCAATCTTGTCGCCAACCTGCAACGGTGAACACACAACAGAGGAAACCAAGTGAGAACGCAATCGCAAGAGAAGCGATTGCGAATGAGAATGAGCACAGGGACAGAATGTATGTGTGTGCACCAATCTAGTTGCCAACCCGCGACGGTGCACACACAACAGCAGAAACAGAGTAGGAACGCAATCGCTAGACAGAGGCGATTGCCAGAGGTGACACAAGACTAAGCACAGGTAAACCCAGGAGCAGAGCAAAGGCACAGCAAATCATACAATGAGAATGATAAGGAAAATAACAAACGTTAACTAAACGCGAACACCGCACTCATTCGCAACAGCGAACGCGTTTACAGCGCGGTCTCCGCACGTTAAGCGCAACGGAGACAAGCACGCCACCGTAACTAACCACCGACACACAAACACGAAACAGAGTATGCGAGCGCTTGCTTAACGGTTACATCACCGAGCCACAGCAAGCGTTCGTATCAGACAAGACAGACAGACGGACGAAAAACAGGAATATGAGAGATACGATCTACCGCTCTTCCGCCAGAGCGAGTGCGATCCGGGTTCAGGGACAGGATAGGAAAGATCCACTGCTCTTTCCGCCAGAGCGAGTGCGATCCGGGTTTAGGAACAGGATAGGAAAGATCCACTGCTCTTTCCGCCAGAGAGAGTGCGAAACAAGTAGGGAAACAGAGTTAGCTGGATCCACTGCTCTTTCCGCCAGAGCGAGTGCGATCCAAGTAAAGCAACAGAGCTAGCAGGATCCACTGCTCTTTCCGCCAGAGCGAGTGCGATCCAAGTAAAGCAACAGGGCTTAGCAGGATCCACTGCTCTTTCCACCAGAGCGAGTGTGATCCAAGTATAGAAACAGAGTTAGCAGGATCCACTGCTCTTTCTACCAAAGCGAGTGCGATCCAAGTACAGCAAGTACAGCTGCTCCAGCCTACCCTCCAAGAATACAGATCAGAAGGATCCACAGCCACTACCGCTAGAGGCAAGTGCAATCCAAGCAGATGAACAGAAAGAGCTACCAGTAGCAACCGCTGCTCTGGTTAGCACCCCTAGACAGACAGAACAGGCAATACAAATAATACAACCTGACTGAACTAGAGGGGTGTCTAATATAGCCCCCAGAAATACTCTAGGATAACTTTAACAATCCAACAGGGAAGGCTGACACTCCAGGAGTGTATTAACAAACCATTATGACCAGCAAAGCATTCTGGGAGCAGAAGGCTTTTATACTGCCAGCCCTCAAAGGAGACAGCTGGGCAATTTGCATGTATGCAAATCCCTCAGCAAAGCAACTCTGAAAGTTGCAAGATGAAGCCAGGTCTCTTTTCCAGAGACCTGCATCCCTCAGATATAAGGAATGGTCAAACAGCTGTCTGCCTGTGCAGCCAGCTGAGCGGATCATTACACAGCATTTTTGTGAACCATTATCAATATTCTTTTGTGCTTGCGTTGAAGCGATGATTTATATGAGGGGTGACAGAGGCACAATGGAGGGGACCAAGAAGAAACTGAGGGACCGCAAAGACTATGGAAGCTGAAAAAAGGCGCCAGGTCAGTAAAAGTCCACTTTTTTTATCGGTTCAGGTTTACTTTGAGGGTATTAAAACCTTTGATCAAGGACATTTGGATGTTTCCACTTGTCATTATAGTGTTAACACAATTAAAGTTGTATGATAATAATTTGGTTTGTCCAACAACTAACTATGATGAGAACATTTTGGGTGTGGTCAAATATATTTTCTAAGAAAAAGACAATATTTCACAAATTCTGCAAAAGTATGTAAACTTATGAGCACATCTGTAATTAATGTTATATTTTACATTTTGAAAAATACAGTATTTCTATTATATTATATCAATAAATTACTTAATTTATTTATAGTAATAATTTAATATAAAATCTATCATTATAATTGAAAGAGGAACATTAGAGCATTGGTATTTGTATTTCTATTGTCATTCAGGGTTTCACTTCAGTTCTGAAAACCACTATTTTCTACAAAATGAATGTAATTGATAATTTGTAAATAATGGTTTAAATAACAAATATCATGCTGTTTTTATCAATTAAACATTGAAAATTTTGTGTAAATTACTGTTTATATACTGTGGTATAATATCAAAGTGTTTGTCATGCTACTTGTGTTAAAGCTATTGGACTTCAGACTCCCTATATACAATAATATTTCTATAGCGCTTTTCTCCCTGGGGACTCAAAGCGCTGCGACCCTGCATTATGCAGTCTCAAAGGCTCGGGAAAAGAGGTGAGTTTTTAGCCTTTTTTTAAAGCTGTCCAGAGAAGGAGCCTCTCGTACTGATTGTGGAAGTGAGTTCCATAGAGTAGGGGCTGCGTAGGAAAAGGCCCGAGCACCAAATGTTAAGTGTATCCTAGGAATAACCAGCTTCATCTTGTTGGCAGAGCGGAGGGTGCGTGAAGGGGCATAAAGTTCCAATAGATCCGCTATGTATTTGGGTCCCATGTCATGTAGAGCCTTGAATGTCAGCAGGCAGATCTTAAAATTGATTCTCCATTTTACTGGCAACCAGTGAAGAGTTTGCAGTACTGGGGTGATGTGTGAGCTGCGGGGGGCATTGGCTAGGAGTCTGGCTGCAGCATTCTGTACTAGCTGTAAGGGGCGCAGAGCCTTATCTGTAGATCCGATGAACAGGGTGTTGCAGTAGTCTAGGCGGGAGGATACAAATGCATGAACCAGGGCAGGTAGGTCTTCAGCTGGGATAAGGTGTTTGATTTTCGCTATATTTCTTAGATGGAAGAAGGAAGACTTGACGACAGCTGATACCTGCTGTTTGAGGTTTAGATTTCCATCCAGGATCACCCCAAGGTTTCGCACAGAGTCTTTATACTGTACAGTATCTCCCCCAATTGCTAGTTTGAGGTGGTGAGCGTTTTGAACTTTATCCATCATGTGTGGACCACCTACCACCAACACCTCTGTTTTGTCAGAGTTCAGCCTCAGCCAGCTGGTGTTCATCCAATTTTGTAAATCCACTAGACACGCATTTATGGATGCTGATGGGTCTTGGGTGCCAGGCTTGAAGGACAGATACAGTTGTGTGTCATCTGCATATATATATATATATATATATATATATATATATATATATATATATATATATATATATATATATATATATATATATATATATAATGTATCAGTAGCTGGGTACACACAACAGCCATGAAATAGGAATACAGATTATTCTATATTATGTGTCCGGGGAGGATTGGGAAGCTTGCAGCATGTTCAAGTATGCAACTTTGAACTAAACATTTTTGCTTTCCAAGAAATGATCATCGATTCAAACACATCATATATGAACAAACTAATTGGTGGATTACTGCAGATTTGTATAGTTCCCGGTTACTTGACAGAGGAACAATCAAAAACCATTTACCATTTAACTACAGCACAGTTAAAAAAAATTATGTTTGGTTGCAGTGGGCAACACAAGCAGTACATTTTTTTAGGCATCTTTATAGGAGATGCCAATAATTTTGAACGTGGAGCACACTCAGTGGTTATTTTCTACTATCTACAAATGTTGCTATAGAAATTGTTAAGGAAAATTTCCAATTTCCCGTCTATGAGTCTCCTTAGAAGTTATCTAAAATAAATAATACATACAGGATTCAACATCTGATCACCACTATAAGCAGTAAAATACAACCTTGCACTTAATTTAAACAATTTATTTGTAAATGACTCCCCTCTGTTTTATAAAGGATCTGGCATATTGACAAATTGATCCTATTGGTCATTGCTGGGGTCTAGGGACCTCTGGCAGGCTTGTGGGGAGGTCACAGCTGTAGTGCACCTGCGTCACAGTTATAAACAGCTACTAGACCAAATAAAAGAGATGATACATCACTGGACATTGCTCTTTAAGTAAGTCGCTAATCATCTGCTTCACACAATAGCTGTCTTACTTTATACAGCTCTCACTTCCTGTGTGACACTGAGCATATGATGTAGCCCAGGAACAAGACCACGCTAGGTAATATTTATTAGACATAAATGTGTTTTCATAGATAGCGATGTCAGGGTGTAATCTGCATTAGTTCAGGAGTATAAAATAAATTTGTGTACCTCTCATGACTGTTTAGAATAGTGCACATACTGCTCACTCATAATTTGACATACCCTAGCAGCAGGGGTCTAGTCCTGGAAAAAGAAGTGAGTGGACTTACCCGGAAAACCTCTGCGCGCGGCGCGCCAAAAATGGGCGTGGTCAAGCATAATGTGGGCGTGGTCATGGGTGGGGCCAAATATACATGACCTAAGCAGTGATGTAAAAGGTCTGCCAGGGAAGTTTGAGCTCTGCCATAGTGTATCCCCCCAAAATAGATGTAATCTGACAGCATTTCACCAAAAAGACACATAATCTGGTAGAAGTTCCTCCAAAATACAGATAATATGGAAGTGGTTCCCCCAAAATAGACAGTGTGGCAGCAGCAGTTCCCCCAACATACACATAATTTGGAAGCAGTTCCCCAAAATACGCGAAACCTGGCAGCGGATCACCCAAAATACACGTAACACCCAAAATACATATAATCTGGCAGCAGTGGTCCCCCAAACATACACAATCTGGCAGCAGTTCCCCAAAATACGCATAATCTGGCAGCAGTCGTTCCCCTAACATACACATAATCTGGCAGCTGTTCCCCAAAATACACGTAATCTGGCAGCAGCTGTTCCTCTAACATACACATAATCTGGCAGCTGTTCCCCAAAATACATAACAGCAGATAATCTGACAGCAGTTCCCCCAAAATAGGTACCCCCAGCATAGGTAGCCAGGTCTATAGGTGTCCCCAGTATAAGTAGCCATGAGTATAGTAGTCCCCAGTATATGTAGCCAGAGGTATATGTGCCTAGTATATGTAGCCAGGGGTATATATCCCTAGTATATGTAGCCAGGGGTATACGTGCCAAGTATATGTATCCAGGGGTATACGTGCCCAGTATATGTAGCCAGGGGTATACGTGCCCAGTATATGTAGCCAGGGGTATACGTGCCCAGTATATGTAGCCAGGGGTATACGTGCCCACTATATGTAGTCAGGGGGGTATATGTGCCCAGTATATGTAGCCAGGGGTATATATGCCCAGTATATGTAGTCAGGGGGTATATATGCCCAGTATATGTATAGCCAGGGGTATATATGCCCAGTATATGTAGCCAGGGGTATATATGCCCAGTATATGTAGCCAGGTGTATATATGCCCAGTATATGTAGCCAGGGGTATATATGTCCAGTATATGTAGCCAGGGGTATATATGCCCAGTATATGCAGCCAGGGGGTATATGTGCCCAGTATATGTAGCCAGGGGTATATATGCCCAGTATATGTAGCCAGGGGTATATATGCCCAGTATATGTAGGCAGGGGTATATGTGCCCATATGTAGCCAGGGGTATATGTGCCCATATGTAGCCAGGGGTATATGTGCCCAGTATATGTAGCCAGGGGTATATGTGCCCAGAATAGGTGTCCCCCAGCAGGAGGGGAGCAGCGCTGTGGAAGGAGAGCTGTGAGCAGCACCTTAGGGTGCTCTCCTTTCCTCGCTCTCCTCTCCTGAAGTAATGTGCGCGCAGCCGGCAGCGGGCGGGACTTACCTCTCCTCGTCGTCGGAACTCCGGATCTGCGTGCCGCAAGTCTGGCCTGATACAGACCAGAGCAGCTGCACGCAGATCCGACGCCGGAACGAGGAGAGGTAAGTCCCGCCCGCTGCCGGCTGCCTGCACTTTACTTCAGGAGAGGAGAGCGAGGGAAAGAGAGCACCTAAGGTGAGGGGAGGGGGGGAAATGGCCCCCCTTCTCCACCGCTGCTCACAGCTCTCTTTCCACTGCGCTGCTCCCCTCCGAACATGGCAGGGTGAACGGCGTCCACCCCAGGGAAATAGTAAGTGGACGCCGTTCACCCGCGTCCACGCAATACTCGACCCCTGCCTAGCAGATTTTGTGAAATGTGTACTGTCTTTTAAAGGGACTCCGAGCAGTGCAGAAACTATGGAAAGATGCATATCATTTTAAAGCTCTCTAACTGTACTCTAAAAAAAACAAAAGTTTGCTTTCCTAAAACAGAAAGAATTTGCGATAATTCAGGTTGGAGTGAGCTCGAGATGTCTCCCAGGCACCACTGCTGAATATATGCAAATTAACCATTGTACCCTTAGAAGCTAAACACACCTCCAGAACCGCTGGAATGCAATGATGTGTCAGCTTGTTAATATGTACAGAGCCATAATAATCCAACATGCATACAGACTGTTTCGGAATGTTTGATCCTCATCAGTGCATGGCATGGATTAATTTGGCTCTATGGAGTAGGGCTTGTAAATCCGAGAGGCACAGACTAACCAGCAAGCTCATGGTGACCCAGAACTCATTGGGGTGTGTAAGGGACTACAATGGTCCTAAAAAACCCCTTACTAAGATGTTAAGAAAAACAAAAGTTTGCTTTCCTAAAACAGAAAGAATTTGCGATAATTCAGGTTGGAGTGAGCTCGAGATGTCTCCCAGGCACCACTGCTGAATATATGCAAATTAACCATTGTACCCTTAGAAGCTAAACACACCTCTAGAACCGCTGGAATGCAATGATGTGTCAGCTTGTTAATATGTACAGAGCCATAATAATCCAACATGCATACAGACTGTTTCGGATTGTTTGATCCTCATCAGTGCATGGCATGGATTAATTTGGCTCTATGGAGTAGGGCTTGTAAATCCGAGAGGCACAGACTAACCAGCAAGCTCATGGTGACCCAGAACTCATTGGGGTGTGTAAGGGACTACAATGGTCCTAAAAGCCCCCTTACTAAGATGTTAAGAAAAACAAAAGTTTGCTTTCCTAAAACAGAAAGAATTTGCGATAATTCAGGTTGGAGTGAGCTCGAGATGTCTCCCAGGCACCACTGCTGAATATATGCAAATTAACCATTGTACCCTTAGAAGCTAAACACACCTCCAGAACCGCTGGAATGCAATGATGTGTCAGCTTGTTAATATGTACAGAGCCATAATAATCCAACATGCATACAGACTGTTTCGGATTGTTTGATCCTCATCAGTGCATGGCATGGATTAATTTGGCTCTATGGAGTAGGGCTTGTAAATCCGAGAGGCACAGACTAACCAGCAAGCTCATGGTGACCCAGAACTGTACTCTCACACAGAACTCTCCCTATACCTATCCTTAACCCCTAGACCACCCCTTGGTGGTAATAAGCATAGTTTAACATATTGTATATATAACAAATATTGTACTGGAACTATACCTAACCCTACTCTCACACAGAACCCTCCCTGTACCTATCCCTAACCTCTAGACCCCCCTGGTGGTGCCTAACCCTAAAACCCCCCCGGTGGGGCCCAACCCTAAAACCCCCCTGGTGGTGCCTAACCCTAACCACCCCCCGGTGGTGCCTAATCCTAATCACCCCCTGGTGGTGCCTAACCCTAACCATCCCCACTGCACAAACAACCTTACACATATAAAAACAATAATATATTTGATACCATAAAATACTTCACTACAAATAACATGAATAGAATAATTTATATATTTATAATAGAACAAATAGCCTTACAATCACGTACGCATTAAAAATATTATATATAGAAAAGTTATATATTTTTAATATAATAAATAGCCTTACAATTACGTACGCATTAAAAATCTTAAAATAATGGTAATATTAAAAGCAATATATTAGTAAGATAATAAATCTGAAAACTATAATTTACGCATTATAAGTCTAAAAACAAGGTTAATACCAAAAGTGATATATTTGTAATACAAAAGGCTTGAAAACGATATTTAAGCATTATACTTATGAAAATGAATTTTAAAACGATAAAATAAGTGAAAATGAAAATTTGCTCATTACACTCCTGAAAGCGAAATTTAAAAACGATAAAATAAGTTAAACTGAAAGTCAAAACGAATTTGTATATGCTATAAACCTTACTATGTAAACGAAAAGTTTTGTTATCCCGATCCCTGCAACCGCTATTTCTCGGGTTCCCTAATTTCTTCTCTGGTGCCCAATAGCCAATATTTTGCATTGCAGCCTATGGTGCGCCCTTTTTGTCCATTAGCCATATGCGCCCTTTTTTCCTGCTTCCGCCTGGAGGGGGAGCAGCAGGCACACACAGCTGTGAGGAGGGGGCCCAGCTCCCCCATTTCTCACCTCGGGCCCTTCAGCGCTTCTCCCTCTAGAATTAGAGTAGCACCTGGGTAGGGAGACCAAGCTCATTTTTATGTACCATGCACTAGATCTTAACATGCGCTGGACTTCTCAGTCTCCGCCCCTCACTCTCTACTTCTACTAATCAGGAAGTAGAGATTGAGCGGCGGAGACAGAGATGATCGGCAAACACATGAAGATCCAGAGCATGGAGCGCAGAAGTGAGGTGAGTTTCCCTGCCCAGCCACTACTCTAATTCTGGAGGGGAAGAAGCGCTGAAGGGCCCAAGGTGAGGGAAAGGGGAGTTGGGCTTCCTCCTCTTAGCTGTGTGTTATTTTGGTAACAAAAAACAGAAAGCAAAACATTTTGTTTTTGGAGTATAATCCCACTTTACAGAACTCTGGTCTAAACTAAAGCTACCGGTATGTAAACACTTTTAATAACTGTCAACCATAGGGATTGGGACTACATCCCTAAGGCAACTGGTCTGTGAAGAAGCACATACAGACGCAACAAGAGGTTGATGATGACGCCTGGTGGTTAGCCCATAACCTCCAAGAATCTGAAAGATGAGAGGACCTGGAGCCAAATGGTGTGATATCACTAGTATAAATTGGTGTATTGTAAGGGATATAATGATTATACTCACAAAGGTGGGTTGCAGCAACTTGCAACTACCGTCAGAGCCTGTGGGTTATGACCATGCTCGGTATTTCAGGTCTGCTGTGTAGGTGCTGGGAGGTTGCTCTCCTTAGAATTTTTATAGATATACAAAAGTGTAACCTAAAAAACTGTAAACCACTAACAGGGGTATCGACTATCTCAAAAACACTGGTGGAGGTGCCCTAGGTGTAGACTATGCAATTGCTATACCTTATAACTAAGAGGTAATATGCCTTACCTCTTCTGAAAAACAAAACAAACAAATTAAGCATTAACAATCGTTTTGCATTCATAAGGCATTTTTATTGACCTGAGGAATCAGACCAGTACCTGTGAAACCTGTTGTCCATTGTATGCTTGAATGAATAAATAATTATACAATACATTTGTTTTGTTCTTCCAAAGAGGTAAGGCACATTACCTCATAGATATAAGGTATAACAATTACAAAGGATAGTTGCCCCAGAATAGATAGTATATTTGCCCCCGGTATGGGGAAAGCTTAGAAGGAGGGGCAGCGGGGACAGTGGTGGGGAGGGGGGGCCAGACCCCCCACCTCCCCCACCTGGGTCCCCTCCTTCTTGTGCTTACCCCCTCTAGATTAGCGGCAGCAGACAGAAGCGGGCAGGTGCGGACGGAGCGGAATTACTCACCTGCTTCCTGCATTCCAGTCGATGGTGCGCCGCGTCATCGTCAAGTGACACTGGTCTCCACCTCCTCCACCGCTCACTGTGCTTCTGCTAATCAGGAAGCACAGTGAGCGGTGGAGAAGGTGAGACCAGTGTCACGTGACGATGACTCTGCACGCCATCACTTGGAACGCCGAAAGCAGGTGAGTAATTCCTTTCCCTGCACGCTCCTGTCTGAAGCCACTAATCTAGAGGGGGAAGCGCAAGAAGGAGGGGACCCAGGTGAGTGAGGTGGGGGGTCTGGCCCCCTCCCCGCCGCTGTCCCCGTTGCCCCTCCTTCTTTTGCTGCTTTCCCCCTCCTGCAACATGGCCTCTGTGGGAGGCCTTGGAGACACCTGCGTCCCATTTGTCACCCGGTGCGCTCCGCCCTCCTGCACCCAATGGCAGGAATGCCACAGCTCTCAGGCTAAATGTATCCACTCCCTGGTACTCTAGCTAAATAGGGAGAGGGGCTCGTTGACTACATAGGGGGCTCCCTAGCTACCTAAGTGGGGTCTATCTCTCTCTACCTAAACATAGGGGAGCTCTGGTTAAAGGGGTGAGCTCTCTGACTAAAGGGGGGCTCTCTGCTACCTAAATGAGGGTAGACTCTCTGACTCTAAATGGAGGGCTCCCTGGCTAAACAGGGGCTCTCTTTCTGAACAGGAGCTCTCTGGCAAAACTCTGGAGACTCTCTGGATAAACAGGGGGGGCTCTCTGGTTATACACCTAACATGGTGGTGGAAGCCTCTTGCTAAACAAGGGGCTCTCTGGCTTCCTAAATGGAGGGCTCACAGGCTAAAAAGGGGCTCTTTCGCTATGCAGAGGCTCTGACTACATGCAGGACTTTATGGCTAAACAGGGGGCTTTCTGACTACATGGGGGGCCCTTAAACTACCTAAATGGAGGCTCTCTAACAGAAGGAGGGATCTCCTGCTAAACGGGGTGGGCGGATCTTTCTGGCTACCTACATAGTGGGCTCCCTGACTACCTACACAGGGAGCTTCCTGGCTACCTATATTGGGGGCATCTTATACTGGAGACTGCATCTGGCTACCTAAACAGAGTGGGTGGCTACCTCTGGCTAACGAATACTGAAGACCACCTCTGGCTAGCTATATTGGGGCTCATACCCAGCACACCTCTGGCTACCACATCGCAATAGTGTGCCTAGTGTAACGGTGGGGCAAATTTATACACCCTCGCCTGGGAGCTCTATAGTCTCGAAACAGCCCTGAGTATCTTATTAATCATTTTCAATTACTACATAATAATATTGTAAGTGTTTTTATTATTAACATCTCACTTGTTTTACCTATTGTGAAATTCATTTTGACTCCGGCCTTGATTCATCAAATTGTGGTAATATTACTGTGCTTACACGGCGCACAGTAAAAAGCACATTCCCATTGCATATGGGCGTAATTACCCTGCGACACACTCCTAGAACATGTGTTATTGTAGTAGTGGCCGTGCTAATGAAGTACCGTGGTCGCACTATGAGTGTGTTGCGCAGTACTAACCTGCGTCCGCTACATAAATATTACATCAATTTGATGAATCAAGGAGGAATTTACCTCACAAGTTTGTAATTCCCTTATTAGTAGGCACGTTTAGTTTTCCACGTGGTAACAGCCTTAGGGAACTGATGTTTAACAAAATGTTTGATAAAATCAGCTGTTTCTACTTTATCGCATACTGGATAAGAATACTTTACTGCTGGATAAGAATACAGATAAGGCCACAGACTTTATGAAGTCAGTCTCTCCAATGACAGCACAGATTCCAGTACTGCCTGAGTGCAGCACATTATAATCTTTCCATTATTCCCTCAATTGCAGAAAATTACTTGTGTATGAATGAGCAACTAACTAGCAACTAACTAATCTTGCAACTTCAACCATGCTGAAAAGTTCTTACAATGACATGCTATATCTCCCGGTCTCCTTCACTGATGATTGGACAACAGGGGAGGAGGGTACCTGGAGATGCCATGCAATATAGGCAATTGGTGCCAAACAGTGAACAGGACAGGGGTTGCTGCATGAGATGCATTTGTGAAAGCAATCCAGGACATGGGAAATACTTTTGGTGAGCTTCATTTAAGAAAAAAAATAATTGCTATAAAAAGTCTAAATTGAATTAATGCATCCCAGTCTGAATATTTATCCAGAACAGTTCTAGTACTAAATGCTTGTTAAAGAGAAACCGTGACTAAGAATTGAACTCCCAATCAGTAGTTGATACCCCTTTTTACATGAGAAATATATTCCTATTTACAAATGGATCATTAGAGGGCTCTATATGGCTGAAGTTGTGGTGAAACCCCTCCCACAGGAAACCGTGGGGACCATGGGCTTGGCAGTTTCCTGTCTGTGAACCTCGTTACATTGTGGGAATTAGCTGTTTACAGCTGTTTCCAACTGCCAAAAAAAGCAAGCAGCAGCTACTTCCAGTGACATCACCTGTCAGCAGTAAAAATATCACCATGTGATAAATGTCAGAATGTAAATCAGGGAGAGGAGAGCTTTTACAATGGGCAAACACTGACTGAATCATTTATACATAATTATTGTAAAAGTGAAGCACTTTTTTTATTACATTATTTTCACCGGAGTTCCTCTTCAACCAGTACAACCTTCCTCGTGGCTGGATGGTGTAATGGTTAAGGGCTCTGCCTCTGACACAGGAGACCAGGGTTCGAATCTCAGCTCTGCCTGTTCAGTAAGCCAGCACCTATTCAGTAGGAGACCTTAGGCAAGTCTCCCTAAGGCCCGGTTCACACTTGCGGTTTTGCAAAAACCGCACCGGATGTCCGGACCGCACTGGAGCCGGATCGGACCTGAACCGTACGGTTCCTGTCCGGATCCGGTCCGGTTGCATACGGTTTCCGTGCGGTATGAACACGGTTGCGGTCCGGATCCGGATTCTTAAAGAGATAACAACCTGTATAAAAACAAAAAAAAATGTTGGGGTCTGGGAGGTCAGCAGAAGGGGGACCTGTGGAATCAGGCCCTCCGCTGTTTAGCACTCACCTCCACCTCCAACATGCTGCCAACATCTCCAGCTCGTGCTGCTCCACTCCAAAATGGTTGCCCATGTGTCCCCGATACAATATCGCCGCAACAATCCTCATAGGAAGTGGGGTAGAACATCCAGATTTTTTGCCAGTGTGTTGTGCGCTCTCCGGTTCTCATTGGTTTCCATTGGCCGGATGGTGCAGTCCGGCTCCGCCCCGGATACGGCTGCCGGAGGAGCCGGACCAAAAAATAGCGCATGTTGGAATGGACACCGGAGTCCGGATCCGGTCCGGCTCCGGTCCGGACGAAACGGACACATGTGAACCCTGGCATAGACTTACATTGCTATGCCGTGCGTCCGTTTCGTCCGGCCAGCATGCGGTGCGGCTCCGGCACGGCTATTCCGGATAGCCACCGCTAATGTGAACCGGGCCTAACACTGCTACTGCCTATAGAGCGCGCCCTAGTGGCTGCAGCTCTGGCGCTTTTTAGTCCGCAAGGAGAAAAGTGCGATATAAATGTTATTTGTCTTGTCTTGTCTCTTTCCTTTCCTTCTGTGCTACAACATTTAAGCAGACTAGGCTGAAAAACCTCCATTGCACACTGCAGGCAACTCTCTTAACCTCTACCTTAAAGAGAACCTGAACTGAAAATAAAAAGTCAAAATATCCATACACAGGTCATACTGACGTCCCGTGTAGTCTACTCCTCAATCTCTTTCTCCTTTCTTGCGTCCCATTTGTCCACTGTGATCAGTTACATTTTCCATCCTCCATTTTAAAAATGGCCATTACCCCTAACAGCTTCCTGGTCAGCACACTGTTACACTGTAATATCACCCACTTCAGCCATAGGGAAACATGGACATTACTTTGCACTGTCATGTGGTAACTGACAGCTGCTGATATATAATTGACAGCAACTGGTATTTCTCAGTTCTGACAAAATATTGTCAGAATTGGAAGGGATCATTGTAAGAAGAAAATGGTGAGCGTCTGAGGGGAACTTATGGTATGGTTAATATGTAATATTTATTTGCAGCTACATCATGTGTTTATTTTAAATTATTTTATTTGCTTCAGGTTCCCATTAAGACAAGGTGATTATCACACAGATGTTAACACTCTCTCTCTCTCTCTGTGTGAATTGACTCTTCACATCATTGTATCCTTAAGTTGAGGGGAAAAAAATCTTAAACTTATTATTATTACTGCTACTATTCTTATCTTGTGGGACCATTTATTTAAAGCCTTGCTGTATTCATAACCCTTTAAAAATATCTCCTGTCATAAAAATAGTATTGCTTTCTATGTGACCTGGCTGGATTCCAGTAGTCTGCTATTAGAAATTACATAGTTACATCGTTTGGTTAAAAAAAAGACATTCATCCATCAAGTCCAATCAGAAAAAAATGGTTTCATCATGTCCTCAATTCCGGATACATACACATATTGCTCTATGATGGTTTTCTTTCCTGTCTGATACTGACTTGCCTAGCCTTTGTTCGTAGCACATCATTACAATTAGAGTCAAGATCCACCTCTCGGCCCTGATTCAATTAACTTTGATCTTGAGCTTTGAGTTTTCTCACAGAAGATGCTATAAGGTAACCTGATGTGAGAGGTATATGGAGGCTGCCATATTTATTTCCTTTTCAACAATACCAGTTACCTTAGCTCTCGGCTTATATACATAAGTTGAATAGCAATAAGCGAAACATTCGTCTCACATATACTGTGAGTGATATGGAAATGTCGTTTCTTGACCTTCGGTTAAAGGTGGAGGAGGGAGGAATTGCCACCTCCACCTATTGGAAGCCGAAGGCGGGGAATAGTGTCCTCCACGCTGCAAGCCATCATCCCCCTGCCCTGATACGGTCTATTCCATACAGTCAATTCCTGCGTATTCGCAGGAATTGTTCGACTGACAACCAATTTAGGACAGAATCGAGAGAGATGTACTCCACATTCAGGGAGCGGGGCTATTCACATAGAATCCTAAAATCAGCAGTCAAAAAAGCATGGAGCAATGCAAGAACCGATCTATTGTCATCTAAGCCAATGCATGACAATCCAAAAGAGAGTCATTTGAGGATAATCACTCCCTATGGCTCTCATTGGGAAGAGCTGAGACAGCTCTTGGAGAAACATTGAGGCATTTTAATGGCCAACCCTGACATTGAAAAAATAGTGGGGCCACGACCGATGCTGACAGCAAAGAGGGCACCAAATTTAAAAGACAAATTAGTGAGGAGTGAATTTAAACCGACAAGGGAAGGAAGTGAGTGGTTACGAAGTAGATCAGGAAGGGGTATGTTTAAGTGCGGGAAATGTAAAATCTTCCCATATGTAGACAAAACGAAAACATTCACAAATACCAATGGTGATTGCACGCACAAAATTAACGGTTTTATGAACTGTGATACCGAAAGAGTGATCTATGTAATCGAGTGCCCATGTAAGTTAATGTATGTGGGCAAAACTAGAAGAGATCTCAAATCAAGAATTTTAGAACATTTCAGGGAGATCGAGGAGGGGGAAGTGGAAATGCCACTATATAAGCACTATAGACAACAACATGGAGCCTCACTGAGGGGTACAAAAGTGAAAGCCATATATAAGTTGAATCTATCTGAAAGGAGGGGAGACTTTGATGCCGTACTTTTAGGAAAAGAGTCCATGCGGATCTATACACTGGACACTGTGGACCCGCACGGCTTCAATTCAGATTTAAATTTGACCCCCTTCCTACGTCAAATGGCCTATAAACGATAAGGAAGGAAGTAATATTGGAAGAAAAAGGACATAATTATATATGTGTAGGTATTAAAAATAGAAATTTAAATTAAAATATATACCCTGAAAAGAGGCCCATTAGTCTTTTGCCGAAATACTTTATGCCCTTTCTGTGGTTGTAGCCCAATGGGAACTAGTAAGCTAAATGCATGTGTGGAAGCATGACTGATACAGGTGAATATATATGTGAAAACAGTCAGTTTACTTGCAATATAGAAAAAGTCCACTAGATGGTGATAGATAGGAGAAAAGCGTTGGTATATGCTGCTACAATCTGAAATGCCACGATTGGAAAAGAAAAGAAAATTCTTTTGATTATAAAAACGAAATTGATCACAATCAATGATCTAAAGGAAGTGTGATTGTGAAATAGGATTATCCTCTTTGGGAACAACTGTGCAAAGAATGAGGGGAGCAATAAAGTTTGTTGATATGAACAATAATGACATCAGCAAAAAGGCTGGTGAGTCATTTTAGGAAGCGATCTAGCTCTCCTATAAAACAATGGAATCAGTACCCCTAAGCCACGCCCTGAAGAAGCGTCATGTGATGTGAAACGCGTCGGTGGGAGGAGCCTATCGCCGCATCACGCTAGTCAAGCGTCCCCACTGCCTAACGCCGACACCGGGAGCCGGCATGTTTTAAGCCATACTACACCAGCCCAGGAGTGCCCAGGAGTGCCCAGGAGTGCTTGCCCCAGAGCCAAGGTGCCCTGTATGTGTGAGGACACTCTGGGCGCGTCCGCGTTGCATGCGAATTCCGGAAGCGACCACGGCAGAGTCGGGTCTCGCCGAAGAGAGCATGTGTTGTGCACCCACCATCCTTAAAAGGACAGTACCAGTATCAGATACCAGGATGCGAGAGGACATGTGGAGCAACTGAGGGAAGGACATGGTGAACGGGCTGTCGCAAGTATATTGATATATGATTGGAGGAATGATGCTTGTCTAGTATTGCTTCCTAACTGTTTGTGAAGCTCTGTGGAACTGTGGTAGTGCTTAGCCGGCCAACACTTTATGCTGCAGCTTTTTTGCAACTAACAAAAGGACTCATCCCCATTAGGGGGAAAGCAGCTGATGTGTGTATGGTGGTGTGCTGTTGAGTGACAGCTAGGCAGACTGGGCTTGCGTGCATGGAGCATAAGAGTCCTTTCGACAGACTCCATGCACACAAGCCTAGATTGAATATCTGGGGGATATGTGGGAAGGCTCTTGTAACTTGATAATTGATCGTGCAATAAAGAGTTAATGATTGGACCAAGATGAAAGGGTGCTTGAGGCCAATTTATGTATCCCTTCTTAATACCAGTTACCTTGCTGTCCTGCTGATAATTCTGGTATCAGTAGAATTTGAATACCACATCTAAAACAAGCATGCAGCTAATGTCAAATTTTTGTCAAAAACATCTGGCATGCTTGCTCAGGGTCTATGACTAAAAGATTTAGGACAGCCAGGCAATCGGTATTGTTTCAAATTAAAGTGACCTAAACTCTTGCACAGCAGACAAGGAAAACACAAAACATTCACTCTATGTGTCAGGAACCTTGTGTTGCTTTCTGCCTGCTGGTGGTGACATGGAGCAGGACTGTCATGGACTTCTATTATTCCACCAGCAGATGGCTCTGAGGACTTTGCATTGTCCTGAAACTCTACCATCCACCAGCAGGGGCCTGTTAATGCTATTGTAAGAACTTGCAGTTCTTTGTCTGGCCTGCAGAGGTCTCTAATAGAACTCTCACCACCAGCGGCATCCTGTGTTTGCTATCACATGGACTATTTAAGAACTGCCTCTTCTTCCTGCTAATTGCCAGAACCTTGTACTTCCAGGTCTGAGTTTCTGGACATCCTGGTATCCTGCCTTGAACCTTGTTTTGCTTACCTGTTATTGAACCTGTTATCCTGCCTAAACCTTGTTATTTGCCTAATCCCTGGTACCGTGCTTTTCTGATAACCTGTTGCTGACCTTGCTCTCCTGCTGACTGATATTCTGTCTGATTCCTTTGTGCTGCGATTGATTGTATATATTTTTCGGTGTATATTTGCTGTATATATTTAGTTGGTTAGATAGTCAGGGTGTTGTATACACTTGTCACTGCTTTCCTGGGTTCTTGTATATATTGTGTGCTGCGCATGGGTTTGCATCATATTTGCATTCACGTTGTATGTATGCCTGCGTTTGCTATAAAACTTCATTTTTTTGCACCGTATTCCATGGTTCCAGTGTCTGTATTATGGCAAACAGTGGTCAAACCCTGTTTCTCCTTTCAGGTCTGTGACACTATGGCCCTGATTCACAAAGCGGTGATAACTCAGTTATCACGCCTAAAAGACTTTAGGCGTGATAAGCCGTGCAAAGCTGAGTTATCACCGATTTGTGCTGCTCTTCGCGCGAAGCTCCCGCGCGCAAAGTTTTGCACGCGTAGCGCACCGCACTGCGCGCGCAAAGTCCCATAGGGCTCAATGGACGCTGCGCGCGAAGCATGGTACACTGCGCGCGCAGCGCGGTGCGCTACGCGCGCAAAACTTTGCGTGCGGGAGATCGCGCGAGTTTCTTCTTATCACGCCTGAACTGAGTTTAGGCGTGATAAAGGGCTTTTCACAGGCGTGCAAACACTTTGCACCGCTTTGTGAATCAAGCCCTATGTGTGCTTAGATAGATTAGCCTGACTAGCTAGACCTTATCATCAAGTAATCAGCTAGTGTAAATCAGAGCTGTCAGCTGTATCTGAACTGTTCTACCCTGTGCCTAGGTTCTGTGCAGCTATGCAAACACAGCAATTTAACCCTTTATGTGCTCCCAGGGTATCAGGAAGTAAACACAGGTTTTTTTGTAAGATTTATGTAAGTTAGAACAAAAACGTGTTTCTTTGAAGCCCTTTTAGACTGGGGCATTGCGGTGTGGTAAATTAACCACACCACGCACCCGGGCACTGAAAGTCTATAGGGTAGTTGACATTCCCCAGGTATGCTGCGCTGGACGTTCCCTCTCTAACATGAGCACACACCTACGTTACCGTGCGGAACCTGCAGCGATCTGTGTCAGACTGAAGTCATGTAAATCTATGGCGACGCAGGGTTTTTAAAAAGGTTGGCAGTGGTGGTGCCCCTTCTAGTCTTTTAGGTCCCTCTGTGTCCTCCACCTTCCCTCCGTTGTGCTGCTGTCCCCCTCAGAAATGTCTGCATTTAGTTTCAGTTGTGGACTATTGCTCATGTGTGGTCTTGAGACTGGGAGCATTCTGAACATAAACGGTTCACAAAATAATTGCACTGCACATGTGCAGAACTCTCCTGGCCACAGAAGCACGATCGACGAGGAGCGTGGATGGGACCGCGCACACTTAGCAGCCCGTGGCTAAAACTAGCCCCAGATCCTTCTGACAGGGACAGCAGCACAATGGAAGGGACCCGAACGACATTAAAGCGGAATGGAACCCAGCATTTCTTCTTTGCTCTAAAAAAATTATTTACAACCAGCATTTTTTTTTACTAGAACAGCATTCAAAGGGTTACACACAGGACTTGAAAGTTCAGTGCAGAGAAATCTGGACGCATCCGTAGTGGAGATAATGTTATCTTGTGTTTACTTAATTGCATCAAGTGAGGAATGTGACACATTTTCTGACTGTGCCGACGCAGCTGTCCTGGACACAGACAGACGCTCAAAGCATTTCTGCCTTCAATACATAATAAATAAAACCAGTTATGAATAAAATGCAAAGTCAGCTCTCAAAGCAAAAAACTGTACTTTTGGGAACTTGTAATTTCTAAATGAATAATAATACTTATGCACAGTATGGCATATAAAAAGTAGTAAAACATGTTTTTATTGACTATTATGTCAGGGTTTTATACCGCTTTAAGGGACTTGAAAGACTATAGCCATATACTTATTGATTTTACCATTCAATTCCCTGTATATTCGGTTGATCTGCAGGGAAAATTAATAAATTGTCAGATCAAGCAACTTTCTGACAATTTTAACCAAAAATTGATTGAAAGTATTAATCAGACAGGACAAAAATCGTAGTAATTTGGGGATGGGGCAGGGGTGTAGATCGATCGACTGCCCATAGGGTTGCACTGCATCGAAGAGTGCAACGCTGCAGTTCAATCTACTTTCCATAGATTCTGGTCTGGAATACATTTAAAATCAATGTGCAGTGGGTGGTAGGAATCCATTCCTTCCTGAATTGATTTCTTTCAGAGAGAAATTGGTCGTCTTGCCACATTGGGTGGCAATCTATTAGTGTAAGGCCAGCTTTACTTACTTAGTTCTGAGTTGCTAAATGCTGAAAAGGTATTTTGTAAGACAAAACATCTCCTAGGACAAAACACAAAAAAAAGTTAATGGAATGTAAAGGTGCCCATTAACAGTACCATTTTTTCATCATATGTGATCCTTCGGCACAATTTTTACAGTCAAATTGTGTTATGATTTGCATAGGAATCATGCATTGCACTTCATGAACAATGCATAAGACCTGCAACTGAGCAGAAATGTCACTGTTTAGGAAATAACTGAAATACTAAGGCCAGGAATAAATGAATAATGGCAGTTTATTAAAGGGGCACTATGGCAAAAAAATTTAAAATATGTGCAAACAGACAAATAAAAAGTACATTTTTTCCAGAGTAAAATGAACCATAAATTACTTTTCTCCTATATTGCTGTCACTTACAGGAGGTAGTAGAAATCTGACAGAAGTGACAGGTTTTGGACTAGTCCATCTCTTCATAAGGGATTCTCAGCAAGGCTTTTATTATTTATACAGATATTCCCTAAAAATGATTTAAACAATGATGCTGGCCAGCTTCCCTGCTCGCTATACAGTTTTTTGGCAGTTGGACAGAGCAACTGCCATTCACTAAAGGCTTATGAAAATAAATAAATCCCTGAGAATCCCCCCTTGAAGAGATGGACTAGTCCAAAACCTGTTGCTTCTGTCAGATTTCTACTACCTACTGTAAGTGACAGCAACATATGAGAAAAGTAATTTATGGCTCATTTTACTCTGGAAAAATCGTACTTCTCATTTGTTTATGTTTGCACATATTTTACATTTTGCAATTTTTTGCCATAGTGCCCCTTTAACAAATGCAAGGAACATAAATAAAGTTATGTAATCAGCAGTGTACATTAACCTCATGCACAGCAATAGAAATAAATGCAACATAAACCAAGAAGCAATACAAGATACCGTATTTTTCGGACCATAAGACGCACTTTTTCTCCTCTCAAAATGGGGGTAAAATGTCAGTGCGTCTTATAGTCCGAATACAATATTCAAGTGCTGCAAACAAAACTTTCTGGAGATCCCCCTGCCTGCCCGCTAATCAGTCTTACGTTCCAGACACACGCTGCACAGTTTCTGCTCTTACCACTCCATGTGGTTTCATATTGCAGGCAGCCTCAATGCAACCTGGAGTCGCTAGGAGTGCAGACGCATCTTGTGTACCCGGGGACACTGCCGATGTCCCTCCCCTCTTCCAGGTGTCGCTCGGGTGGCCGGGGACACTGCCGATGTCCCTCCCCTCTTCTAGGCGTCGCTCGGGTGGCCGGGGACACTGCCGATGTCCCACCCCTCTTCCAGGCGTCGCTCGGGTGGCCGGGGACACTGCCGATGTCTCTCCCCTCTTCCAGGCGTCGCTCGGGTGGCCGGGGACACTGCCGATGTCCCTCCCCTCTTCCAGGCATCGCTCGGGTGGCCGGGGACACTGCCGATGTCCCTCCCCTCTTCCAGGCGTTGCTCGGGTGGCCGGGGACACTACTGATGTCCCTCTTCAACTCCAGATGCCGCTTGAGTGGTCGGGGACACTGCCGATGTCCCTCCCCTCTTCCAGGCATCGCTCGGGTGGCCGGGGACACTGCCGATGTCCCTCCCCTCTTCCAGGCATCGCTCGGGTGGCCGGGGACACTGCCGATGTCCCTCCCCTCTTCCAGGCGTTGCTCGGGTGGCCGGGGACACTACTGATGTCCCTCTTCAACTCCAGATGCCGCTTGAGTGGTCGGGGACACTGCCGATGTCCCTCCCTCTTACAGATGCCGCTCGAGCTTCCGGGGACACCGTCTCAACGCTGCACACAGGCTCTTCGGCATCCCTTGAATCACCGCGGCAGGTGCAGACTGGCAGGGCTGGTGCGGGAATGAATTTGAAAAAAAAATATGTACCGCAAAAGCCGCTGATTAATGCTTAGCCCCGCCCCCCTCGCTCTTGCAAGCTTGTTTCCATTGCATCAGAGCGCAGGGCAATTTATCACGCAGGCTGAAAGTGAGCCTGCACACAAATTCTGACCTACTAACCTGAGGCTGTGCAGCAAACAGACAACTACTAGGTGCCCAGCACACAGCAGGGCATGCTGCTGTAATGGCGACTCCTGAGCATTCCTGGCTGCCTGCACATGACAAGGAGAGCAAATGAGGTGCACAGCAGAGCTGATGAGGACGGAGGAGAACTGGAGGAAAGAGAGAGTCCCTGAAAAGGTACTGCTGGACCACTACTCTGTCTGGCAGGTTGTCCTGGCACTTTGTGTGTGAGGTGGGGGGGGGGGTGCAAAAGTGTATTGGGGTAGCAGGGACAGGCAGAATAGCTGCATTATTGGGTAAGACTCACATAAAGCCCACTGAGGAGGGCAGTGGCTGCACTATATGGGGTACATGCTGCATAAATGAGGTTAGGCTTACTTTTACCTAACACCACAGAGCGCATTGCCTACCATTTACTGGCTGATTCAATTATCATTTTATCACTTGTAATGATGTTAGGGGGAGATTACTGTAACTAGGAGGGTTGTCACTGTAAGGGGGAGAGGTTGCAGAGATAGCTTTGGGGGAGATACTCCACAAGACGCTCCTGCACCCTAGATGCACCAGGTTTAGTATATTTTTATTTTTCCCTGATTTTTGTCCTCTAAACCTAGGTGCGTCTTATGGTCCGGACAGGGCCGGCCCGCCCGTGAGGCGGGGTGAAACTTTTGCCTCAGGCGGCACTTCTGGGGGGGGCGGCACCCGCCCGTCCGTGTGTGTGGGGGGCCGCCCGAGCTGGAGGGGACAGCGGGCAGGAAGGGGGTATTGGGCCTAGCGGCGGGGAGGGGGGTCGGACGCCGCAGGAAGTGACGTCAGTGGAGCGCACGCTGGCCTGGAACGAGGAAGAGGTGAGTAATCCCCGCCCGTTGCCTCTTACAAATAGCTGCAGCCAGCACGGACCTTGTTAAAGCTGGAGGGGAGCGGAGGACGGGGGACCCAGGCGAGGGAGGGGGGTCCGACCCCCCTCCCCGCCGCTAGGCCCAATACCCCCTTCCTGCCCGCTGTCCCCTCCAGCTTGGGCGGCCCCCCACACCCACGGCTTGGGGGGGGGGGGGCGGGGGGCGGCAGCGATTTCTTTGAAAATTGCCTCAGGTGGCAAAAAGTCTAGGGCCGGGCCTGGGTCCGGAGCGTCTTATGGTTCGAAAAATACGGTAGTATCCCTGTAGGCAGGTGTGTTCACATACAATCCGGGGTATATATGTGAGAATCTGCTCAGCTGCCTGTGCAGACAGGCAGCGTTTTGATCACTGTTCAGGTTTGCATTCTGCAGGTCTCTTTAAGAGAGACATTTTGTCAGTTCTGCAGCTTGCTGCTGAGGAATTTGCATACATTCGTTATGCAAATCCCCTACCTGCCTCCTGTGATGACTGGCAGTATAAAGGTTGGGATTACCCACAGTCCTTTGCTGGTCATTCCTTCAGGGTTTGTAGTACACACTCCTAGAGAGTGTCAGCCATGCTACTTCTTGTTGAAGTTATCTTAGAGTAATTCCTGGAAGCTGTGCTAGGCAGATTTCCCTAGTGCAGTGAGGATTGTTTATCTGTTTGTTTGTTCTGTTGCTGTTGTCCTGTCCCAGCGGTGGTCGACAGGAAATGGTTCTGATCTCTGTTCTTGGAGTATAGCTGGTGCAGCGGTTGCTACCAGCTATCTCTTCTGTTCTGTCTCCTGGGATCGCGCTAGCCACTTTTCGCTAGCGCTGGGGATCCTTCTGTTCTGTCTCCTGAGATCGCGCTAGCCACTTTTCGCTAGCGCTGGGGATCCTTCTGTTCTGTCTCCTGGGATTGCGCTAGCCACTTTTCGCTAGCGCTGGGGATCCTTCTGTTCTGTCTTCTGGGATCGCGCTAGCCATTTTTCGCTAGTGCTGTGGATCCTTCTGTTCTGCTACTCTGTACCTGGATCGCACTCGCTTCTTGCTAGTGCTGTGGATCCTATCTCTCGCTTGTCCCTGTTTTCGTGTGTCTGTCTTGTCTGCTACGGACGCTTGCTGGAGGCTCGGTGAGGTAACCGTTAAGCAAGCGTTCGCGTCCTCTGTTTCATGTTTGTCTGTCGATGGTTAGTTAGGCATGCTTGTCTCTATTGTGCTTATCACGTGGAGACCGCGCGTAACCGCGTGCACTGTTGCGAATGAGTGCGGTGTTCGCGGTTAGCTAGCGTTTGTTATTTTCCATATTTCCTCATTGTATGATTTGCTGTGCCTTTGCTACTCTCGTGCTCCGCCTTGCTGTAGCCTTGTGTCACGCTTGGCGATCGCACCTCTCGCGATTGCGTTCCTGCTTCGTATCTGCTGTGGTGTGTGCACAGTCGCGGGTTGGCGACTAGTTTTATGCACACACAATCTGTCTCTGTGCTCACTCTCAATCGCTTCTCTTGCGATTACAGTTCTTCCCTTCGTACAATTCCTGTCTGGCGTGTGTGGTAGAGCAGAGGAGCTGTTCCTCTGCACTCCACAGCTCCACCTGCCGTCAGGAAATTCCCTCTGCAGGTGCATTGCACCTACTGCTGGGTTCCTGCAAATTTATACGCTTGTGGAGGAAATCCGCCGTGTCAGCGCACGTCTGGTGCGCTGACCACGGAGACGATTCCACAATCGTTACAATATACAATTAGACTTCCTTGCATAAGGTATAAATGCAGAGTAACCCAGTGTATATTCAAAGTGTGCACACAGACCCTGGAACCTGGATAATGTATATGGAGATATTTACAGATATTTCTATATATACATATATATATATATATATATATACACACAAGTCAATTCGCAGGACAAAAGGAACAAGCTAACGGGTAGTCATACAGGAAAGTCATAAACTAGGAAATCAAACCATACAAAGAATCGTCTGAAGGTGGCCACACACGATACAATAAAATGATCCGATTTTACAGTAATTCGATAAAAACGATCGGATCTCTCGAAAAAATCGAAAGCTTATTTTTCATTCGACTTAAAAATCCGATCGGATTTCCCATTTTTTTCTTTGATTTAAATCGATCCGGAATGACAGATATTTCTCTTCAATTTCTACTAAAGATTGTATGGTGTGTGTTAGATTGTTAATTTATTAATATACACACCCTAACAATTTTCTCTGAGTTTCCAATCATTTTTATCAGAATTGAGGAAAAAATGTAACATAGGTGTGTGGTACATTGGTCATATTTTTGAAATGTTACAATCAGTCAGAAAAATTGATTGCAATTCTTCTTAAATTGAACAGATGTTAAAAAAATTGTATGGTGTGTGGCCACCTTAAAGGTAAGAAATAGGTCATACACAGGAAGGCAACAGGTACAGGAATACAGGGAAACCAGGAAACAGGAACAGATAACTCAGGTTAGGAGGGTCAGGACACAGGAACAATAAATTAGCACTGGATTAGTGCTCAGGCTTGGTTTATATCCTTGTGCTGGTAGATCAGGTGACAATTCAGGTCTCCTCCCAACAGTCTGTAGAGGAAACAAGTTCTGATGGAGTGAGACCTCTGCTGGCAGGCAGAGAACAACATGATGCAAGATTTGTGAGGACATCTGCTGGTGAAGAGAGAAAGTTCATGCATCACAGTCAGAAGGATATCACCAACAGAAACGGAGCATGAAAAATTGTACAGAAAACTGTGCAGTGTGTGGTGAAAATCGATGGAAAACTATTCTGTGGTCGATCCGAATTTCGATTTTACGATCAAGTCCGAAGAGAAAAAATGCCAGAATCGACCCATTTATAGGAACAATCAATAATTACCCCCTAATTACTGTTGATTGTAAAAACTGCATCAAAAAATCACATCTGATGAAGCAATTGTACTGTTAATGGGCACCTTTAGGGAAACGGCTGGAATAAACCTGGGGAACACTAACAAATCATCTACTTATGCTACTACTACTGTGTACATGACAGGTGGGGGCCCGGATTCTGCCACCACCTGGGACCACCATCCTGCATGCAAAACCAAAAGGGGGGAGCACAGGTGCTCACACCGCTAAGGGAATCACCCACAACTTCCCCTCAATTGAATGCCAGGCACAAGAGCAGCAAATGTTCACTCCCGGACAGCACTCTGCCATTTAAATTAGTCCCCAGACAGCCTGTTAGCCAATAAAAGGTACAAATACTTGAACCTGTGTCTGCAGTACCAAATCTAGCAGGAACTGCAACGAATCGGCCATAGACCGGGGTAGAGCTGGATAATCTACAAGGCAAACCTAGGCAGTTGCCTAGGACCTGGAGAAAATCTAGGGGCCTGGAGGACACTAGCCCCCACCAAATCTTACTAAAAAAGCCATGCGATCATCAGTGGCAAAAAACTGCCATCTTGCCCAGGGCCCTATTTCATCTTAAAGGATAGATCCGGGCTGCTAAAAAAAACAAAATCCACTTACCTGGGGCTTCCTCCAGCCCCTGGCAGCTGTCCTGTGCCCTCGCCGCAGCTCCGCTGGCTCCCATTGTCTTGCGCTGCCAAAGCCGACCTCGACAGGTTGGCTTCCTGGTCGGCTTCTTTTGCTTTCCACTGTGCGGGTCACGTGGTCCGGTCGACGTCATCAGCATTGTACTGCACAGGTGCAGTAGTTCTGCGCCTGTGCAGTACAATGCTGATGACGTTGGCCAGACCACGTGACCCGCGCGGTGGAGCGCAGAAGAAGCCAACCAGGAAGTCGACCTGGCGAGGTCAGCTTCTGCAGCGCAAGACAATGGGAGCCACCGGAGCTGCGGCGAAGGGCACAGGACAGCTGCCAGGGGCTGGAGGTAGCCCCAGGTAAGTGGATTTAGTTTTTTTATTTTGCCTGGACCTTCCCTTTAATCCTTTTCTGGACAGGAGAGAGAACTCAGCTGGGATTGAGCATTTGCTTGGACCTCACACTACAGTAGTGTCAAGTTATATCTATTTTTCAATTAAAACGGTGTTGTATATTTAACTTGCAAAACGAACTGCTTTTATAAACTTTGATTCAAAATCAATGCTCAAAACTATGGTTATTCACCAATCTGATCTTCTAACACTGGCCTTTACAGGACTTGCAAGTTCATTCCCAACCCCCTAAACTTCCTGTAATGATCGCTGCTGCAGCAGGCATTGCTGGAAGTAGTAGTGCTGCAGCTCAGGTAGTTCTGATCTCTTTTCATGCAAGCTGCATAGCTTTGTCGGCCTTTCCCTGCTGTCAGCTTGTGACTGATTATCATTCACCTGTGTGGGAATCTGCATGTCTGCTCCCATTGGATGACCTCAGTATAAAGATCTGCTTCCTGCAGGGTTTCCTTGGGTTTTCATAGCTTCAGTTTAAGCCTGTCTTGCTGTCGCTTCAGCCCCCGATCGTGTTTCTTGTTCTAAAAGATACTTTGCTGGTTTTGCATCATATATTGGTTCATTGCCCATATATATGCATACCAGCACGTTTATTATTTTCCTTGTATTCGTGTTACGTTGATACATCAGTGTCGCTGATGTATACGTACACGAACTGTTTATATCCTGTGTGCAGTTAGTCAGCTTTCCAGCACGTTTTGGTAATTTGCGCGTATCGTGAGCACCCGTGCTGAGCTAGTATCCTGCTCCTGGTCCTGTTCGTGGATTGCGTTCATCTCTGCGAGGAAATAACGAATCCTTCTGAATCCTGTCCTGTTACCGTTTGTGGATTGCGTTCATCTCTGCGAAGAGATAACGAATCCTTCTGAATCCTGTTCTGTTACCGTTTGTGGATTGCGTTCATCTCTGCGAAGAGATAGCGAATCCTTCTGAGTCCTGTTCCCTGTATTACTCCAGTCCTAGTCAGCGTTCCTGCTTATGTCATATATCGGTTCATTGCCGATATATACATATGTTAGTCAGACGTTACAAATAGTTTCATTGATAGCTGTAATTGTAATACGCTAGGAAAACATACTTATTGTATATTTGTCTGTGTTACGTTCATCTATCTTGATCCTGCTATTTCCTGACTATCCTGTCCTGTCTTTGTGAGGCACGCCATCGCTGCAATCGCATTGGCTGCCTCATTCCAGTCTGTCTTGTTTTGGACGCTTGCTGTCGCTAAGTAGCCGCTAGCTAGCAAGCGTTCATTCTGTTTACCTGTCCTAAACTCCTCAGTTCTGGTTTATGCGCTCAGCGCTACTTTGCGATGAGACGTTATAACGAAAGCATTGTTTGTGGCTGTCAGATCTGCACCGGCTCTGTGCGCCACAATCTCCTATTGGAGTCAGTCCTCCCCTCCACTATACTAGGGATAGCCTGTTTCCTTGTGCTAGTGTGTGTACCTCCTCCACGCCAGCTCATGCGTTGCATGCTGACTGTGGAGAATACACCACCAAGCCTTACACTTCCATAAAAGACCTAAATGTATTTTATATGGGGACCATTTACTTTACTTAATTATCCCCTGTAACAATTACAGGCTGAGGTCTGGGGACTTATGGACACCAGTTCAGTAGATCCCACTATGCAATAATTCAATGTATTGTTAATCAAATCCTTCCAATTAACCCACTATACAGAGGCTTAAAGTGGATCCGAGATGAACTTTTACTCCTTGCATAATTGTGTTCCTTACATATAGTTTATAGGGCATTCCTCAAGCCAAATACTTGTTTTGTTTTGTTTTAATACTCTAATTTCCTATAAACTAATCAAGCCACACCCACAGCTTCTCCAGAGTGCCTTGGCGCTTGCAAGGGATTGTGGGATTTCAGTCTGGGCAGGTGAAAAAGGTGTTACTAGCTATAGATTTCAGAGGCAGAGTTTTCACAATCTGTGAGCTGCAGTGCAGATACAGATCAGTTGCCTGTGTAATGGAGGAGATAAGAGTGGAGTTTTCACAGAATATGCAGATTAGCATGCCTAGATACAGATAAGCTTGCCTGTGTGTGTAATTGTGTAATAGTGACAAGCAGAAAACATGTCTGCTCCCATTGTATCACAGGAAAAAATATTAATATACTGTTGAAGCGGTTTGAAGATAGATTTGCTGTGTAAACTATCTAAACTTTAGATAAGATATATAGACAAGTCACTTGTTATATTTAGTTTTTCATCTCGGATCCGCTTTAAGACTGGAAGTCTACCCCTCCATCTGTACCCCAAAGGCTTTAAGCTGTCAGTAACAATAGCAGAAGAAGATGTATTTAATACAACAATGACATGATTAGACTATAAACTTGTGGTGAAAGCTGAGGGGACAATTAATTAACCACATTAGAGGTAACCAGCTTTATTTACTTCATAGTCTAGCAAGTGACAGATGTGTGTTTTGTGTGAATGTGATGACCTCTCATTACGTGTACATAACACAGCACTCTTTGACACACGATACAAACATGATGGGTCTCAAAAACATAATTTAACCAAACATTTAAGACCTATTATAAATAATTAAATAAGTTCTGTGAAGCAGCTACTAATACTAGTTGAAAATACTGGATGTACAGTATTTAAATATATACCGTACATTCTTCTACAGATATAAGGTTGAAACAATAAGTTAATTAAAAAAAATGTGAGACATTACAGTCTGGCACAGCTGAACCAATGGCATGCTATTAGACTATTGTTAAAAATAACTTTCATTATGCTCTGCAACTGTTGTCCACAGACCAAGGAACAAGACATCTGTACTGTTTATCCTGACCTAGATTTGTATATAAAGATTCTTTACATAAAACAGATCAGATCTCACCTCTGTATGTTAATCTTCTGTGGGTATGATTGCATTTATTTATCGAGTGACAGCAATATGTTAGAAGTAGGGGGAACTGAAGGGGACACAAATACAAGCTTTATTAAGGAGTCGGACAAGTATTTTTTTTTTCCTGAATATTTACCTTATATAGTGGAAAGGTAAAACACTGGGAAATATGTATACACCCTGAAGTCAAAAGGGAAATTTTACATTTTAGAAAAAACAGTGCACAACATTTCATCCTGATTACCTTGTTTATTATGTTCTGACACAGGTATTCCAAAATGCTACTAATTATGGCGCTCTTTGGAGCTTTGGAAAATTGTTCAAGATTATGGGGAGGTAGCAATGTTGGGATAAGCAATAAGGGATGTAGCGATATTGGCCTGGGTAGATATTCAGACCTCTTCATAATTTTTGTTTTTTATGTTATTTTTCCTCTTTTTTATTCCTCGTCTGGATTGTTACTCAGACGCTATCTGACAGGTTTTTGTATTTATGTTTCCTCCTTACATTATATTTGTGTGTGTATGTAGAAGTATATACATTTATGAATATATATATTCATGTTGACTGCTGTGATTGCCTTGTTTGTGTATCACAAATTGTTGTTTACTTACCTCCTCGATGTTAATCTTTATTATGTTCTTATTATGGATGTTTCTATTCATCTTGGAAAAATTCAATAAAAATTAAAAAGTGTGTACAGATTCTATATTTGCAAAAAATGTAGTTCAAACTTACAGATTTTGAATTTGAAATTCATAGTTGGCTACAAACTGAAATAGAAAAATTATTTAACTACTTCGCTACTCTCAGTGAAAGCAGCTCTCTGTACTGAAGCATTTTTTTTGCCTTTGGGAGTGTTACTTTCACAGCTTATGGTTCAGCTGTACTTTATCCAACACAGACAATCTTGGTATTGTTTTTTTTCAGGATGGACAGGGCTTAAAAAAAAAAATGTGCAAGAATATGTTTTTTCACTTTGACGCAACCAAAAATGTTTTTATATGTTTTCCTAAAATATTTTTGATCAATGTCTCTTGAGTGTAGAAACACCAAATTTGTGTATTTATTACCAATTTGCTATTACTGGATGTCAGAGGAAAAATTGTATGCATTTGGGTTTCGGAAGACTAAAAATGTAAATGTAACGAATGTGGAATTATCTCCGTGGTCAGCGCACAAGATGTGCGCTGACACTGCGGAAATCCTCCACAAACGCCTGAATAACAGAACCCAGCTGTGGTGCAATGCACCTGTAGTGGGGGAATTCCCACCGGCAGATGGAGCTGTGGAGTGCAGAGGAATAAAGCCTTTGCACTGCCACAGACGCCAGACAGGAATTGTACGAGGGGAAGCAATACAGGGCAAGATAGCCCCTAGGGAAAGAGAGTGAGCACAGAGACAGAATGTATGTATGTCCACCAATCTATTCACCACCCGGCAACGGTGAACACACAACAGTGAAGACCAAGTGGGAAAGCAATCGCACGAATGGCGATTGCTAACAGCGACACAAGATTGAGTAAAGACAGAGCATAGACGTAGTAAGAAAGACACAGTAAACAATAGTGATCAAAACGCCAAAGAAAATAACAAACGCGCTCGCGGTCGCCGCGCGAAAAGCGCAACAGCGACAAAACACGTTAATAGGAGTGCAAGGAGCACTCCCCAGGATAACTACTCTAAGCTAGCAATAATAGCCTACTATGAGCAGAGGGTTGAGACTCTAGGCAAGTTAGCAGGAACAAACCATCATGACCAGGGAATTCTGGGAGGAAATAACATTTATACTGCAAGCCATCAAAGGAAGCAGCTAAGCAATTTGCATGACAAGTGGATGCAAATTCCTCACCAGAAGAGCCACTCTGAAACTTGCAGAGTGAAGACAGGTCTCTTTTCCAGAGACCTGCAGCACTCAGACCTAAAAAATGGTCAAAAAGCTGTCTGCCTGTGCAGACAGCAGAGCAGATCATTACAGAAAAGCAAGTTTTTATTGCACCATACTTTATTTCTAGCAGGGCAAAAGGTACAAGACCATTGAGTAACCCCACAAATGACCCCATTTAGACCCCATAACATATTCAACAAGGGGTATAATTAGGGATTTGACCCTCCTGACTATTTTCCATTTCGACTGGAATAATGGGATAAAATTTAAAACAAAATTTTTTTTCTGCAAATGTGCAATTTTGCACATAATGCCCACATGCTGATTGCAGGCCACAAAATACATCCTAAAACATATTTAACTTTTTTGTGCATGGGGGTATCAAATACTAATGCCTCGCCACACTGTTAGAGAACTGGGGAGCCCAGAATCAACTGAGTGCATTTTGCATTTTTATTAACTGACAAGACAAGACAAATAACACTTATATCACGCTTTTCTCCTGGTGGACTCAAAGCGCCAGAGCTGCAGCCACTAGGGCGCGCTCTATAGGCAGTAGCAGTGTTAGGGAGACTTGCCTAAGGTCTCCTACTGAATTGGTGCTGGCTTACTGAACAGGCAGAGCCGAGATTCAAACCTTGGTCTCCTGTGTCAGAGGCAGAGCCCTTAACCATTACACCATCCAGCCACTACCAAAGCAGGTATTTTTGCTCCAAACTTCATGTACTGCAGAGCTGTGCAGAAGGACAAAGACTCCTGAATATCCTCCAAAAATTACTCCATCTAGAAAACTAACCCATCCCCATAATTAGGGTTTTGACCTAATGGTCACTTTGATTGGAAGGATGAGAAACATTTTTTAAAAAAAGTATTTCTGCAAATATGCTACTTTTAGAGCACATAATGCACACATGGTGTTTGAAAGCCACAAATTACATCCTCAAACATATTTGTCAACTTCTCCCGTGCATGGTGATACCAAATACTAATGCCTCAATCACATTGTTAGACAACAGGCAAGGGGGGTGCATTTTTATGGACAGAAAATCCAAAGCAGAATTTTTTGCCCCTACTTAATTTATGCAACACTATATACTACGCGCGCGCGTGCGCGCGCGCGCACGCACGCACACACACACACACACACACACACACACACACACACACACACACACACACACACACACACACACACACACACACACACACACACACACACACACACACACACACACACACACACACACACACACACACACACACACACACACACACACACACCAGAAACAGCTGTGTAGGAGGCTTAATACTGGATGAGGAACAACCAAACTCTCCTACCTAGGTGAGGTTGTGGAAGACAGTTTCAAGTCATTAAGAACTATCTTCAGTGTAAAGAAGAAAAAGAAGCCCTGGAAGTGATGGTATGGCCCCCACAGAGCCCGGATCTAAACATCATCTAGTGCAGGGCTGCCCATTGCGTCGATCGCAATCTACCAGTAGATCACGAAGGACTGCTGGGTAGATTGTGGTTGGCAATCAGAAGAGAAGGAGATTGGCACAGCTGCTAAAATACCCTTTATTGTGGCTGGGTTGACACAAAAAAAGCTTACAGCAGTGGAGGGGGGGGGGGGGAGGACAAGTCTGACAGCTGTTTTGCAGGGACTAACCCTGCTTCATCAGAGACTCAGATGAAGCAGGGCTAGTCCCTGCGAAACAGCTGTCAGACTTGTACTTCCCCCCACTGCTGTAAGCTTTTTTGTGTCAAGCCACAATAAAGGGTATTTTAGCAGCTGTGCCCATCTCCTTCTTCTCTTCTGACTGAAATCGTGGACTACCATTGGAGCATGCTGCAGGTAAGCCCAGTGTGGCAGTATCCACCCCTGCTGCATTTTGTGCAAGTGCTTTTTCCTCTCCATATTTGCATAGATTGCGGTTGGCGTTTTAAAATAGTAGGCCAGACGCTGACTGTGCATCGCCGGCTTACCATCTAATTGTGCTGCTTTGCTGCCCTATGCAGAGCAGCACACAGCCAATTAGAAGAGGCAAAGGGAGAGGCGCAGCAAGTGAGAGCCGCGTCCTTCCCATCCCCTTCCTCCCCAGCTGCCGCTCTTCTCCAGCACATAGTCCCCCTCTATATGGTGTGCACCTATGCCTAGCTAGCTATATGGGGGCACCTATTCCTAGCTATCTATATGGGGTGCACCTATGCCTAGCTTTCTATATGGGGTGCGCCTATACCTAGCTATCTATATGGGGGTGCCTATGCCTAGCTATCTACAGTATATGGGGACACCTATGCCTAGCTATGCATATGGTGTGCTCCTCATCCCTGTTTGCCTACCTTTCTATTTGGGGTGCAACTATGCCTAGCTATCTAGTGTTAATCTAGAAGTGTTAATCATTTATTTTCATCAATCAACAATCGTTGGTTATTACGACACAAAAATGTCAGTTAAATATATCATATAGGAGACACACACAGTGATATTTGAGAAGTGAAATGAAGTTTATTGGATTTACAGAACATGCGCAATAATTGTTTAAACAAAATTAGGCAGGTGCATAAATTTGGGCACCACAAAAAAGAAATGAAATCAATATTTAGTAGATCCTCCTTTTGCAGAAATTACAGCCTCTAAACACTTCCTGTAGGTTCCAATGAAAGTCTGGATTCTGGGGGAAGGTATTTTGGACCAGTCTTGTTTACAAAACATCTACTTCATTCAGGTTTGATGGCTTCTGAGCATGGACAGCTCTCTTTCTAATTCACACCACAGATTTCCAATTATATCCAGGTCTGGGGACTGAAATGGTCATTGCAGAATGTTGTACTTGTTCTTCTGCATGAATGCCTCAGTGGATTTTGAGCAGTGTTTAGGGTCGTTGTCTTGTTGAAAGATCCAGCCCTGGCGCAGCTTCAGCTTTGTCACTGATTTGTGGACATTGGTCTCCAGAATCTGCCGATACTGGCCACACAGCCCCACAGCATGATGGAACCACCACCATATTTCTACTGTAGGTAGCAGGTGTTTTTTTGGAGTGCTGTGTTGTTTTTCCTCCATGCATAATGCCCCTTGTTATGCCAAAATAACTCAATTTTAGTTTCATCAGTTCACAGCACCTTATAGCAAATTTTTTTTTTCTTTTCAAACTCAGAAGCATACCTGGTATGGGAGGTTTGTCAGCCAATGGCGTCTCAGCCTTCCACAGCTGTTGGCCAGTACTAGGTAATGCCATCATCATGGTTTGATAGGTGCATAAGTAAATTTTATTATAGCATCGTGTATTAACAACTACGTTCATATTTCTAACTTCCTCCCATACCCCTTACTCCCCTCCTCATTCAAGCCACTCACTACACTCAATCAACCACCAGTAGGCTTTCATACTTCTTTTATCCCATTATCTTCCTCATCCAGCACTCATTACATGCACACACTCAGTCTAACACGAACCTTGACCCACTATGTGCCTATCATTACCCCATCTAAGCCATGTCTGTCTTACCCTCTAATCTACATGTGCCAGAAGATTATGTTTTGTCCAGATATTTTTTTATAAGTAATTGCCACAAGTTATTATAGGATCTTAACCCTTTCGAACAGATTAAGTCAGGTATATAGCTAGTTTTATCATTTACCCCATGCACTTCGCCACCACATAACTGATTCATTCTGTTGATCCAGACGTCCAAACTTGGTGGGGACGAGTCTTTCCATTTTTCTGCTATTATTTTCTTTGCGACCTTAGAGCCAATTTCTTTGATTAAAGTACTACCCTTACTACTTTCTGGGCTTGAGAAGCCAAAGATAGCTTCACTGGCTGTCAGCTCGAAATTCTCCTCTAGTAGCTCGCTGCTAAAATTACTTATTTTTTCCCAGAAGTTCTTATTCACTGGGCAGGTCCAGCACATGTGCATCTCTGTTCCTCCCTCCTGCCCACACCTCTAGCAATATTCTTTTTGTCTTGAAAATTTTTGAATACGGGCTGGTGTCATGTACCATCTGGCTAAGGTCTTATATTGGACAAGCTGGAGATCTGTATCCTGTAACTCCCAGTTGCCTTTCCAAATCCTAGGCCATTCGTTATCTAGGGAGCAACCGAGGATCTTTTCCCATTTTGTACAATAAGTGGGGATAAAATTGTGGCTCTCACTTTGACTGATAAGTCTGTTTATTTTAGACAAGGCTTTGTCCATTTTCTTATTGAGGAGAATGTGTTTTTCTAAAATGTTTAGATCTTTTCTTGTTTTGGTTAATTTCGAGTTTATTTTATGCAGGAAACTCCGTACTTGGGTTAGACCCCACATATCTTTCTGCCCGAATTTGGTCAGCAGACTAACAATCCCCAAATCAGAATTGCCCCTAAGATTAATAATGCGTGTTTCGATGCTGATTTTATTCCTGGTGAACCAAGACTTCATCAAACCTGGAGTGAAGTCCGGGTTCTCCCTCAGGGAGGTCAGAGGCGAGAGGCCCGTTTCTTTATGCCATTTTGACACAAACCAATAGATGGTTTTTAGTGTAGGCCCTACCAGAGGATGCTGAGTGGAGGAGTATACTTTATGGATGTTACTCGGAATCCAAGTGAATATTAGATCAAAATTACATTCTTCCTTTTCCAATACAGTCCATAATTTCTCTGTATCGCTGGAAGAGGACTCTATTTTCCAGTCTAACACTCTAGCCAAATGTGTGCTCCTGTAATAATTTTGAATATTTGGTGCCACTAGACCTCCCGCCTCTTTCCCCCTCGAAATGGTTGTGTAACATATCCTACGCCTGGACCTACTCCAGATGAAATCCTGGAAGATTTTATGCCAAACCTGAAACCACGAGCTGGGGATGGCCACTGGCACACTTCGCAACAGAAAAACGAGTTGGGGTAATACTAGCATTTTAATTATATTTATCCTTCCGATGATATTAAAACAGGGACGGTCCCAAGATTGGAGTTTCTTCTTGTATACATTTATGGTTGGGGAAAAGTTGGCTTTAAATAAGTCATCAGGGTTTGGGGTAAGTTTTATTCCAAGATATTTGATTGCGCAATTATTCCATTTAAAATTACTAATTTGTTTTATATTATGCATAGTGTTGGAGGAGCAGCCTAAGTTAAGGATTGTAGTCTTCTCATGGTTAAGTTTGAAATTAGAGTATAAGGAAAAAGTTTCTAGGAGTTCCTTACACCTAGTAATCGATTGGACTGGATCAGATAGAGTTAACAATAAATCATCAGCATAAGCGAGTATTTTAAATTTGTCTTTGTTAGTTTTGATTCCATTAACCATGCTGTCCTTCTGAATTAATTGAATAATTGCCTCTAAACTGAAATTAAATAGCCAGGAAGATAATGGGCAACCCTGTCTAACCCCCTTCTTAATATCAAAGACTCTAGTGATGTAGCCATTAACGTTAACTCCTGCGCTTTGATTCATATACAATCTTTTGATTCTATTTATAAATTTTGGACCAAAACCTAACCTCTCTAGAGACGCAAAGACAAATTCTCGTGAGAGGCGATCAAAGGCCTTTTCTGCGTCAACCGCTACTATTACTGCTTCGACTTTACTTTTCTTGCATATGTGGATTAGGTTAGTTGCAGCATAGATGTTATCTTGAGTTTGCTTATTCTTCACGAAACCAGCCTGTTGTTTGCCAAGAATTTCATCAGCCACTGAACCCAGCCTATTTGCTAAAATTTTAGCATAGATTTTGACATCGCAGTTTAAAAGAGAAATTGGTCTAAAGTTTGCACAGTCTAAAAGAGATTTTCCTTCTTTTGGAATTAAAGTAATTATTGCTTGGTTTGTGATTTTGGAAAAGGTAGCGACTTCTTCCTCATTGTTAGTCATTTTACAAAAAAGAGGAGGCAGGGCTGGTGCAAAGTGTTGATAGAATTCTGCGCAATATCCATCAGGTCCGGGGCTCTTTCATTTTTTTAACTTTGATACTGTCTTAAGGAAGTCATTTTCAGTTGTTAAAGCCCCGAGCATTTCTTGGTTTGTTATATCTAAGGAGGGTAACTTTATTTTTTCCAGATAGGCCTTTGTATTCAGGTCACTGGATTTCTCAGAGTTATACAGCCCTTCAAAGAATTCAGAGAAGACCTTGGCTATATTTTCTGTATCACAGACAGTACTACCATCTATTTTTTTAATCTGGTGGATACGTTTGGTTGTCCGTTTTTTGAGGAGGTCAGACATTGTTTTACTGGCTTTGTTTTTCCCTTGAAGGTACTGCTTTTTGCAGACTTTGTATTCTTGTGTACATCTATTATTAAGTAGTTGGTTTAATTCTGTCTTAATCCTAATCAGGTTGAGCAGAGCTTTAGTAGACAGGCAGGATTTATGTTCTGCTTCTGCTGTCTGTAGGCTGGCCAGTAACTCGGTAGCTCTTTTTTGATTTTCTTTTTTTCTCTTACTGCTCAGACCTATTAGGACTCCTCTTAAGGTGCATTTTAGGGCATCCCAAAGAATGCTCAGTGAGGAAATTGACAATGAATTAATTTCAATAAACCCTTTTACGGAGTTTGCTATACACAGACTGGTGTTGTCATCTTCTAGTAATGATTTATCCATTCTCCAGAATTTAGTTCCTCGGCTCTTTCAAGCCCAGGTTAATTGTTAGCATAATAGGGACGTGGTCAGAGAATGTAATTTGCCCAATTGTGACATCTGAAACTGTCATAATACGGTTCTCAGGAATTAAAAAATAGTCAATTCTGGAGTAGTTTTGATACACGTGTGAGAAAAATGTATAGTCTTTTTCATCTAAATTTTTGATCCTCCATATATCCACAAGTTTCAATCTTTTGAGTGCTTTAATGAAATTATCATTGTCACATTTGGGTATGTATGAAATTCCTCTAGAGGTGTCCATTGTAGGATTGACCGTCAGATTGAAACCCCCGCCTATGATGATTAAGCCGGCTGCTTTGTCTTTAACTTTGTTAAGAAAGCTCGACAAAAAGGCTGCTTGACCTCTATTGGGGGCGTAGACGTTTGCTAAAGTGACTTGTATGCCATTGACCCTCCCCAGGACAATCAGCTCTCTGGCTTCTTTATCTGTATAGATTTGATCTGTAGTGAAATCCAGGCCTGATCTTATAATGATTGCAACCCCTGAGTTTTTTTCCGCTCATTAAAATTAATGATCCACTCTTTGTACCTTTTATCAAAGAACGTGGGAATCTTCCCCGTTCTAAAATGAGTCTCCTGAATAAAAGCTATATCAATTTTATCCTTTATTAATTCATTAATAATTCTCCTACGTTTACATCCGGAGTTCGCTCCGTTTACATTTAACGTTAGAATTCTTAAGTTTTCTGCCATGGAGAAAATGTATTTAAAAACTGAGAGCAAAAACCTTTTAAGAGAATACTTGTGTACAGGCAAATGGGATAGGGACAATTAGTCAGATTCGGGTGGGCATCAGCAAAAACATTCATACCAATCATTACAACACACTTACATGCATTTATTCTTTCAACATTTGGACCGATATTGTCCGGACTGACAACATAGGGTTGTCGTATTGTGCCGGATTTCTCTGTTCCTATTTTGGAAAAGTTATCCAAGACGGAACAGACCCTGTTGTCAGGCAGGACCGCTTCCCAACACTAAAAAAAACAAATAAAAAAACCTTATACCAAAATTAAGCTGGCTGGTCCAAATGTGCTTTAGCATACCTCAAGTAGCCCTGTTTGTGCTGTGGGCGGAGAAAAGGCTTCCTCTCGCATACAGCATCTCCTTGTGTAAAGTGCGCCGAATGGTTGAACGATGCACAGTGACTCCATCTGCAGCAAGAAAATGTTGTAGGTCTTTGGTGCTCGTCTGTGGGTTGACTCTGACTGTTCTCACCATTCGTCGCTTCTGCTTATCCAAGATTTTTCTTCGTCTGTCACATCAAGCCTTAACTTGAACTGAGCCTGTGGTCTTCCAATTCCTCAATATGTTCCTAACTGCAGAAACAGCTGAAATCTCTGAGACAGCTTTCTGTATCCTTCCCCTAAACCATAATGGTGAACAATCCTTTTCTTCAGGTCATTTGAGAGTTGTTTTGAGACCCCCATGTTGCTACTCTTCAGATGAAATTAAAAAGAGGAGGGAAACTTACAATTGACCCCCTTAAATACTCTTTCTCATAATTGGATTCACCTGTGTATGTAGGTCAGGGGTCACTGAGCTTACCAAGCCAATTTGGGTTCCAATAATTAGCTGTAAAGGTTTTGGAATCAATAAAATGACAAGGTTGCCCAAACTTTCGCATCCCACTGTATATGCTATATACTTCCTAAATACTACGTATAATCACGTTACAATATATATTCTTTATAAAACTTTTCAGCATAAGGGCTCATTCAAAATGGACATCACTAAATGCTAGCAATTAGTGACAGCATGTTGCGGCGGCGATTTTCAGGATAAAATGCGTATTTTTTGCGGTACATTTTCACTTTTTGGATGATCACAATTAGTGTTTTTTAACATTGCAATTGCGATTGCTCAGAAATTGCGAAAAAGCGATGAATGCACCGTGTTTGTGTTTATCGCAAATCACCGGCAAACATGGCAGTGAGATCACTGCAATATATTTTACATTACACTACCACTTTTAAAAGTGCTAGTGATCACTGGCGATTTGGCAATTAGCGTTAAACGGATGCTAATCACCCCAGTGTGAATGGGTCCTTAGTGTACCTCTGTGGTTTTTATTATGTACACCAGGGCCGGATTTACCATAAGGCACGTGCCTACAGGCGCTGGATGATGGAAAGGAGGCTCACTCCCCTCACCAAGTGCCTGCCATTTACCATATGCAGAGTCCCAAGCGGAGTGTAAATGTGAGGTTACTTACCAGGGTCTCTGCACTCTCCACTGACCAGATCTCCCTTCAGTCAAGGGAACCTCTAGATACCTAATACTTGGGTGCACCTCTAGCCATTTAATACTAAGAATAGCTCTGGCTACCTAATAATAAGGGGCGCCTGTAGCTACCTATGACAGGCAAGGGAAGTTAGGGAGAAGTGACAGCTGGGCCAGCCAGCACACTTATGATGTGGTTTGGTGGGGGTTTTGTAGGTTCATGGAGGATGCAGTCTAGGGTTCCAGGACATCTGCGCCTTTAGGCTCCTGTGATGTAAACCCAGGCCTGATGTACACCAACGATGCATTTTAACTAGGATATAACTTAGGATAAAACCGTAGAGTAGTTGTTAAATACAAATCAAAATTTGTCCTTGGTAAGAGTACTTGTAGAGGCAGGGGAGCCTCTAGGCATAGGCAGTACAGGTCACTGCCTGGAGTGCCATTGGTCCTGGGGGTCACCATGTTGCTGGATTAAGCCCCGCCCCTTCAAATTAAGTCCCACCCCAGAACTAAGCCCTGCCCCGTGGGTGTTCTATTACTTGCTTCTGCTACATCTACTTAGCGTAAGTTGGACGCAGTTGCCACCTCTGTGCCTTGTGCATTCTTCTTTCCCAGTTTGTGCCTCCTTCTGTCCCTTTTGTGTCTCCTTTTGTCTCCTTGTGCCTTCAGTCCCTTGTGCCATGTCTGACCCCCTGTTTGTCCTTCTGTCTCCATGTGACTCCTTCAGTCCCCTTGTGCCACCTCTGCCTCCTTCTGTGCCTCCTTCTGTCCCCTTGTGCCTCCTTATGTCCCTTTACCTTTATTTGTCCCCTTGTGCTACCTCTGCCCCGTTCCTCCTTCAGTCCCACTCTGACTCCTTCTGTCCTCTTGTGCCTCCTTCTGTCTCCCTTTGTGGCCCTTCTGTCTCCATGTGCCTCTTCAGTCCCCATGTGCCTCCTTCTGTGCCCCTTTGTGCATTCTATCTCCCTGTGACTCTTTCTGTCCCCCTGCACTCTCGCTCTGTCTCATCTTTATGACGTCATCTAGTGGCGTCTTGAGACACAGCAAGAGCATCACAGGCTGATGAGGGAATCCCGGCGCTGACATCACTACTGCACAACGGCACTACAGATCAGAGCACAAGTAGCTGGGGACTTTTCTGACGGCTTGGACCCGCTGGCGGAGCGTTCCTGCACTAGGAGCCAGCGACATTTTTGTAGGCATTGAGGGGAGAAGGACACCTTCATGAGAGAGTTTCACGCAGGTTAATGAGGGAACCCCAGCACTGATGTCACTGCTGCACAACGGCACTACTGATCGGAGTCATCCTGCACAAGTAGCTGGGGACATTTCTGCTGGCATGGTGGGGAGATGGACACCATCATGCTGGCCGCAGCACTTGATCTCCTGGGCACTTGATCTCCTGAGACTGCAAAAAAAAGGCCCAACAACGTTCTTTCTGCATCAGCTAAAAAAGTTTGGCATGTCCCGTGCTCTTCCGACTAGCTTCTACTCCTTCACTGCTCTTCCATCATTGTGTGGTACTCGGGCGTCTTCACCAGGGACAAACACAAACTACAGAGAATTATCAAATCTGCAAAGAAGATCATTGGAACCACCCTCCGATCACTAGAGCTCCTGCACCATTCCAGACTGCACTCCAGAGCAACATGGATTGCAAAAGATTCCTCCCACCCTGGCAACCTCTACCTCAGTCTATTCCCACTGGGACACCGCTTCAAAGCTATCTCCACCAAAATCCTCCAGACACAGGAACTCCTTCTTCCTCCAAGCTGTCCTGGCCCTCAATTTAGCCTCCCCCTTCACCAACTTACTCTGGGACATGTTATCCACGCTTCGCAGCGAATTGCATATTGTAAACTGTAAAACTGCTTGATTAGGACATACGACTAGTGTATTTTATAATTGTACTCTATAATTTGTTTATGTGTCAATTTATGTTTGTGTCAATTTATGTTCCTGTCCATGAAGGTTTGCTGCCCTGTATTGCCAACAATTCCTTGTGTGACCATGTACTTGGCGAAAAAAATCTATTCTTATTCTGATGATGTGTCCACTGCTGGTGCCTATTGTGAGTTGTCGGAAACAAGTGAAGTAGCTGATGATGACGATGTGACCATGGATGTGATGTGGGTGCCCACAAGAAGAGATGAAGAGGGGGAGAGTTCAGATGGGGAGACAGAGAGAAGGAGGAAACAAGTTGTTGTAAGCCGGGGGAGATCGTTGCAAGGAGCTAGTGGCACTGCCACACAGCATATATCGGCACCTGGGGTCAGCTAGCCAACACGCCCGCCAACTTCTGTTGTTACCACCACCACCAGAATGCTGTCATCCCAAAGCTCACCGTTGTGGCAATTGCTATTTGTAACCTGTGCCACAAGACTCTGAGTCATGGGAAATTCAACACCCACCTAGGTACAACTGTTTTAATAAGGCACTTGAGCTCCAAACACCCATGCCAATAGGAGCAACATATGAGGAGAAGCAGCACCGAAATTCAAAACCACCCTCCTCTCGGGCCAACTTCTTCAGCCTTGAATAGTTCCTGCTCATCTGTCCACAGTCAGTTTTCTGTCAAGGAAATTTTTGAGCGTAAGATGATGTCTCTGAGTCACCTCCTTGCCCGACGTCTGACAGCTGGCTTGTCGGAACTGTTAGCCTGCCAGCTGTTACCATACAAGCTAGTGGACTCTGATGCCTTTAAAAACTTTGTTGTGATTGGGACACCGCAGTGGAAGGTAATCGGCAGAAGTTATTTTTCCAGAAAGGCAATCCCCAACCTGAACCGAAATGTGGAAAGCCACTGCATCTCTGGCACACAGTGTTTGGGCAAGGGTCCATCTGACCACTGATACCTGGTCTGCAAAGCATGGTCAGGGCGGGTATATCATATAGTGTGAAACCTGCCGGCCACAGAGGATGTCTATATCACACGGGGAGTCCAGTGTGGTGATGGGCCCATCCAATCTCACAGCAAAAGTCCAACAGTAGTGATTTACATATAGGACTCAACCCTCCAAAGTGTGGTATACGAAAGGATATTTATTAATCCATAGCGGTAATACAGCATACAAGGTAGCACAACGTTTCGGGCAGAGGCCCTTTTTCAAGTGCTCCACTTGAGAAAGGGCCTCTGCCTGAAACGATGTGCTATCTTGTATGCTGTATTACCGCTATGGATTAATAAATATCCTTTTGTATACCACACTTTGGAGGGTTGAGTCCTATGTGGAATTCACTACTGCAGGGCGGGTATATCACCTATACCGCACATTGGGTAAACCTGCTGACAGTTGGCAGGCATGGAATGCATGGCTCTGCAGTGGAGTTGGTACACTGCCTCTTCTCCTCTTCGCTATCATTCTCGGCTGAGTCCTCCTCTACTGCTGCAGCGCACTCCTCTACAACTGCACACCCCCAGCTCCCCAGGGCCTTTTCCACATCCCAGGTCTAGATCAACAGGGATATGTGAGGGCGCAGGCTGGTCTTGTACTTTATTTTCTGGTTGATCTCGATGTACGTATGTCTTTTTTTTTAACCCAAATAACTATGTACGACGGTGTCACACCGTCCTGGGGCTGACTTGCCTGAAAGCCGAGTGTCACACAGGACAAGCACTCCTGGCCGCTCTGAACGCACAGGTAGATCAGTGGCAGACCCCACACCAACTGGAGAATGGCAAAGTGGTGTGTGAAAACGGAAGCAATCTGTTGACGACATTGACAGTACATGTTTTAACCACCTTACGACCGCCTAATGCCGATCGCGGCCGCAAGGTGGCTCGCCAAGGACCGCCTAATGCCAATTGGCGCGAAGTCATGGGGAGGAGATTTGCGGGGATCGCGTGTGATGATGCACGCGCATCCCCGCTTTAGTCACGAAGCTCCGCTTTGTAAACAGCCTGCTAGCCTGTGATCGCCGCTAGCAGGCCGTTAAAAGAAAATTTCATTGTACAGCGCTGTGATCTACCGCATCGCTGTACTGGGGGCAGCCCTGTCACTTAGCTGTCCCCTGGAGTAGAAGGGGAAAGGATCGCTCTCATAGGCTAATGCCTATGAGAGACGATAATGCTGATTGGACCTTGGGTGGGGTGGGGGGAATAAAAAAAAAATATACCAGTTTTTATTAATACAAAAGAATAAAATTAATAATAAAAAAAATGTCACATCAGCGATCAGAGCCCATCAACAGAAAGCTCTGTTGGTGGGTAGAAAAGGAGGGAAGATCCAATTGTGTGCGGAGTTGTATGGCCCTGCAGCGAGCTGTTAAAGTGGCCTAAATTGTAAAAAATAGCCTGGTCACTAGTAGGGTGTAAGCCTGTGGTCCTTAACCACTACAGGATCATAGGTTTAAACCCCCCTAGTGACCAGGCTATTTTTTACAATTTAGTGCTCTGCAGCTTTATTAGCTTGCTGCAGAGCGATATAACTTGGCACACAGATGGATCCCCCCCTCCTCCCTTTTCTGCCCACCAACAGAGCTTTCTGTTGGTGGGCTTTTATCACTGCTGCAGGCTTTAGTTTTTTTTTTTTTAATCAATTTATTTGTTACTATTTTTTATTATTTGTTATAAATTTTTTAAATAAAATTTACCTTTTTTTTACCCTCCCCTCTCCAGCCAATCCCCACGATCGTCTCTTAGGCATCAGCCTATGAGAGCAATCGCTTTGTGGGCCTCTCCAGGGGACAGCCGAGTGACAATGAATGCTGGCAGACTGTTGACAGAACAGAGCTCCATCATTCAAGCGGGGATGCGTGCGCATCGGTGCATGTCATCCCCTTCAAAACCCCACTGCAGGATTTGACGCCTTTCAGTGTTACGCGGTCCTGGGACTGCCACCTTCCCGATGCCTTTCGGCGTTAGGCTGTCGGGAAGAGGTTAAGTGGTTAAATCTTACTGTACAACACTTTGTGTGTAAGTACCCAGGCTGTCGGGAAGAGGTTAAGTGGTTAAATCTTACTGTACAACACTTTGTGTGTAAGTACCCAGGCTTACAGGAGGCCTTCAAGCAGTCCAGGAAGGTGTGTGGCCATTTTAGATGTTCCTACACAGCCATAGCCTGCTTTGCAGATATTCAGCAGCGAAAAAACCTTCCAGTGAGTTGCTTCATTTTCAATAGCCCCAGAGGCGTATCTGGGTAGTACGGCGCCTATGGCAAACACCGAAATTGCGCCTCCCCCAACATACACACCCATCACAGTCACATGCCGCCAGATAATTCATCAAGTAGTCACATGCCGTCAGATAATTCATCAAGTAGTCACATGCCGTCAGATAATTCATCAAGTAGTCACATGCCGTAAGATAATTCATCAAGTAGTTACATGCCATCAGATAATTCAAGTAGTCACATGCCCTCAGATAATTCATGTAGTCACATGCCATCAGATAATTCAAGTAGTCACATGCCCTCAGATAATTCATCAAGTAGTCACATGCCATAAGATAATTCATCAAGTAGTCACATGCCGTCAGATAATTCATCAAGTAGTCACATGCCATCAGATAATTCAAGTAGTCACATGCCATCAGATAATTCATGTAGTCACATGCCATCAGATAATTCAAGTAGTCACATGCCCTCAGATAATTCATCAAGTAGTCACATGCCATCAGATAATTCATCAAGTAGTCACATGCCCTCAGATAATTCATCAAGTAGTCACATGCCATCAGATAATTCATCAAGTAGTCACATGCTTTAGATAATTCATCAAGTAGTCACATGCCATCAGATAATTCAAGTAGTCACATGCCATCAGATAATTCATGTAGTCACATGCCATCAGATAATTCAAGTAGTCACATGCCCTCAGATAATTCATCAAGTAGTCACATGCCATCAGATAATTCATCAAGTAGTCACATGCCCTCAGATAATTCATCAAGTAGTCACATGCAGCCAGATAATTCATCAAGTAGTCACATGCTTTAGATAATTCATCAAGTAGTCACATGCCATCAGATAATTCATCAAGTAGTCACATGCCATCAGATAATTCATCAAGTAGTCACATGCTGTACAATAAAATGGGTGCAGGGACAGGGTGCAGAGGCTGGGTGCAGGCTGGTGGCAGGGCTGGGTGCAGGCTGGGCTGGGTGCAGGCTGGTGGCTAGGTGCAGGCTGGTGGCTAGGTGCAGAGGCTGGGTGCAGGCTGGTGGCTGGGCTGGGTGCAGACTGATGGCTGGGTGCAGAGGCTGGGTGCAGACTGGTGGCTGGGTGCAGGCTGGTGGCTGGGTGCAGAGGCTGGGTGCAGGCTGGTGGCTGGGCGCAGGCTGGTGGCTGGGCTGGGTGCAGGCTGGTGGCTGGGCTGGGTGCAGGCTGGTGGCTGGGCTGGTGGCTGGGTGCAGGCTGGTGGCTAGGCTGGGTGCAGGCTGGTGGCTGGGTGCAGGGCTGGTGGCTGGGTGAGGGGCTGGTGGCTAGGCTGGGTGCAGGCTGGTGGCTGGGTGGGCGCTGGCAGAGGCTGGGTGCAGGCTGGTGGCTGGGTGGGCGCTGGCAGAGGCTGGGTGCAGGCTGGTGGCTGGGTGCAGAGGCTGGGTGCAGGCTGGTGGCTGGGTGCAGGGCTGGTGGCTGGGCTGGGTGCAGGCTGGCAGTGGCTGGGTGCAGGCTGGTGGCTGAGCGCAGGCTGGTGGCTGAGCGCAGGCTGGTGGCTGGGTGGGCGCTGGCAGAGGCTGGGTGCAGGCTGGTACCTGGGTGCAGGGCTGGTGGCTGGGTGCAGAGCTGGTGGCTGGGCTGGGTGCAGGCTGGTGGCTGGGTGGGCGCTGGCAGAGGCTGGGTGCAGGCTGGTGGCTGGGTGCAGGCTGGTGGTTGGGTGCAGAGGCTGGGTGCAGGGCTGGTGGCTGGGCTGGGTGCAGGCTGGTGGCTGGGTGCAGGCTGGTGGCTGGGTGCAGAGGCTGGGTGCAGGGCTGGTGGCTGGCTGTCTGCAGGCTGGTGGCTGGGTCGGCGCTGGCAGAGGCTGGGTGCAGGCTGGTGGCTGGGTGCAGGGCTGTTGGCTGGGCTGGGTGCAGGCTGGTGGCTGGGTGGGCGCTGGCAGAGGCTGGGTGCAGAGGCTGGGTGCAGGCTGATGGCTGGGTGCAGAGGCTGGGTGCAGGGCTGGTGGCTGGGCTGGGTGCAGGCTGGTGGCTGGGTGCAGGCTGGTGGCTGGGTGCAGGCTGGTAGCTGGGCTGGGTGCAGGCTGGTGGCTGGGTGCAGGCTGGGTGGGCGCTGGCAGAGGCTGGGTGCAGGCTGGTGGCTGGGTGCAGAGGCTGGTGGCTGGGTGCAGAGGCTGGGTGCAGGGCTGGTGGTAGTGTTGGGCGAACAGTGTTCGCCACTGTTCGGGTTCTGCAGAACATCACCCTGTTCGGGTGATGTTCGGGTTCGGCCGAACACCTGATGGTGTTCGGCCAAACTGTTCGACCATATGGCCGAACTAAGAGCGCATGGCCGAACGTTCCCCGAACGTTCGGCTAGCGCTGTGATTGGCCGAACGGGTCACGTGTAGTGTTGGGCGAACATCTAGATGTTCGGGTTCGGGCCGAACATGGCCGCGATGTTCGGGTGTTCGAGCCGAACTCCGAACATAATGGAAGTCAAAGGGGACCCGAACTTTCGTGCTTTGTAAAGCCTCCTTATATGCTACATACCCCAAATTTACAGGGTATATGCACCTTGGGAGTGGGTACAAGAGGAAAAAATCTTTAGCAAAAAGAGCTTATAGTTTTTGAGAAAATCGATTTTAAAGTTTCAAAGGGAAAACTGTCTTTTAAATGCGGGAAATGTCTGTTTTCTTTGCACAGGTAACATGCTTTTTGTCGGCATGCAGTCATAAATGTAATACATATAAGAGGTTCCAGGAAAAGGGACCGGTAACGCTAACCCAGCAGCAGCACACGTGATGGAACAGGAGGAGGGTGGCGCAGGAGGAGAAGGCCACGCTTTGAGACACAACAACCCAGGCCTTGCATGAGGACAAGAAGCGTGCGGATAGCAATTTGCGTTTTGTCGCCATGCAGTCATAAATGTAATACAGATGAGAGGTTCAATAAACAGGGACCGGAAACGCTAACCCATCACAGATGTTCATTGTTCATGTTACTTGGTTGGGGTCCGGGAGTGTTGCGTAGTCGTTTCCAATCCAGGATTGATTCATTTTAATTTGAGTCAGACGGTCTGCATTTTCTGTGGAGAGGCGGATACGCCGATCTGTGACAATGCCTCCGGCAGCACTGAAACAGCGTTCCGACATAACGCTGGCTGCCGGGCAAGCCAGCACCTCTATTGCGTACATTGCCAGTTTGTGCCAGGTGTCTAGCTTCGATACCCAATAGTTGAAGGGTGCAGATGGATTGTTCAACACAGCTATGCCATCTGACATGTAGTCCTTGACCATCTTCTCCAGGCGATCGGTGTTGGAGGTGGATCTGCACGCTTGCTGTTCTGTGTGCTGCTGCATGGGTGTCAGAAAATTTTCCCACTCCAAGGACACTGCCGATACCATTCCCTTTTGGGCACTAGCTGCGGCTTGTGTTGTTTGCTGCCCTCCTGGTCGTCCTGGGTTTGCGGAAGTCAGTCTGTCGGCGAACAACTGGCTAGAGGAGGGGGAGGATGTCAATCTCCTCTTCAAAGTCTCCACAAGGGCCTGCTGGTATTCTTCCATTTTGACCTGTCGGACTCTTTCTTCAAGCAGTTTTGGAACATTGTGTTTGTACCGTGGATCCAGAAGGGTATAAACCCAGTAATTGGTGTTGTCCAGAATGCGCACAATGCGTGGGTCGCGTTCAATGCAGTCCTAGGCCGAAGAGGTCATAGCCTAGGGTCACAAAAACCTGTTTATTTGGGCTATTTCAATGGTAGTGATGGTGACGTACATAAATCTCAGCCATGGCCGTTAGCAACGTCTGAATTTCACGAAATGTCTCATGCAGGTAGAAGACATATTGTTAGACTTGGATTCCAAAGATGGGGTCCCTACATCTCTGCAAACCAGAGTTACAGGGGTCCAAAATTGGTCAAATCCCCCATAGGCTTTCATTGGGCCTCCTATTTACAGTTCCAAAATCTCACATCTTTTCAAAGGGCAATTGATCAGCAGTGGCAAATTTTCTAGCATTGTAGGGACTCTTAAGGGGGAACATGACTGGTGAGTTTCGGGCCCCTAGGCCAAAGAGGTCATAGCCTAGGGTCACAAAAACCTGTTTATTTGGGTTATTTCAATGGTAGTGATGGTGACGTACATAAATCTCAGCCATGGCCGTTAGCAACGTCTGAATTTCACGAAATGTCTCGTGCAGGTAGAAGACATATTGTTATTCTTGGATTCCAAAGATGGGGTCCCTACATCTCTGCAAACCAGAGTTACAGGGGTCCAAAATTGGTAAAATCCCCCATAGACTTTCATTGCCTCCCTATTTCACTTTCCAAAATCTCACATCTTTTCAAAGGGCAATGGCTCAGCAGTACCAAATTTTCTAGCATTGTAGGGACCCTTAGGGGTAACATGACTGGTGAGTTTCGGGCCCCTAGGCCAAAGAGGTCATAGCCTAGGGTCAAAAAAACCTGTTTATTTGGGCTATTTCAATGGTAGTGATGGTGACGTACATAAATCTCAGCCATGGCCGTTAGCAACGTCTGAATTTCACGAAATGTCTCATGCAGGTAGAAGACATATTGTTAGACTTGGATTCCAAAGATAGGGTCCCTACATCTCTGCAAACCAGAGTTACAGGGGTCCAAAATTGGTAAAATCCCCCATAGGCTTTCATTGCCTCCCTATTTCACTTTCCAAAATCTCACATCTTTTCAAAGGGCAATGGCTCAGCAGTACCAAATTTTCTAGCATTGTAGGGACCCTTAGGGGGAACATGACTGGTGAGTTTTGGGCCCCTAGGCCAAAGAGGTCATAGCCTAGGGTCACAAAAACCTGTTTATTTGGGCTATTTCAATGGTAGTGATGGTGACGTACATAAATCTCAGCTATGGCCGTTAGCAATGTCTGAATTTCACGAAATGTCTCATGCAGGTAGAAGACATATTGTTAGACTTGGATTCCAAAGATGGGGTCCCTACATCTCTGCAAACCAGAGTTACAGGGGTCCAAAATTGGTAAAATCCCCCACAGACTTTCATTGCCTCCCTATTTCACTTTCCAAAATCTCACATCTTTTCAAAGGGCAATGGCTCAGCAGTACCAAATTTTCTAGCATTGTAGGGACCCTTAGGGGGAACATGACTGGTGAGTTTTGGGCCCCTAGGCCAAAGAGGTCATAGCCTAGGGTCACAAAAACCTGTTTATTTGGGCTATTTCAATGGTAGTGATGGTGACGTACATAAATCTCAGCTATGGCCGTTAGCAACGTCTGAATTTCACGAAATGTCTCATGCAGGTAGAAGACATATTGTTAGACTTGGATTCCAAAGATGGGGTCCCTACATCTCTGCAAACCAGAGTTACAGGGGTCCAAAATTGGTAAAATCCCCCATAGACTTTCATTGCCTCCCTATTTCACTTTCCAAAATCTCACATCTTTTCAAAGGGCAATGGCTCAGCAGTACCAAATTTTCTAGCATTGTAGGGACCCTTAGGGGGAACATGACTGGTGAGTTTCGGGCCCCTAGGCCAAAGAGGTCATAGCCTAGGGTCACAAAAACCTGTTTATTTGGGCTATTTCAATGGTAGTGATGGTGACGTACATAAATCTCAGCTATGGCCGTTAGCAACGTCTGAATTTCACGAAATGTCTCATGCAGGTAGAAGACATATTGTTAGACTTGGATTCCAAAGATGGGGTCCCTACATCTCTGCAAACCAGAGTTACAGGGGTCCAAAATTGGTAAAATCCCCCCAAGACTTTCATTGCCTCCCTATTTCACTTTCCAAAATCTCACATCTTTTCAAAGGGCAATGGCTCAGCAGTACCAAATTTTCTAGCATTGTAGGGACCCTTAGGGGGAACATGACTGGTGAGTTTTGCCACTGCTGAGCCATTGCCCTTTGAAATGGTGTGAGATTTTGGAACGGTAAATAGTAGGCCCAATGAAAGCCTATGGGGGATTTTACCAATTTTGGACCCCTGTAACTCTGGTTTGCAGAGATATAGGGACCCCATCTTTGGAATCCAAGTCTAAAAATATGTCTTCTACCTGCATGAGACATTTCGTGAAATTCAGACGTTGCTAACGGCCATAGCTGAGATTTATGGACGTCACCATCACTACCATTGAAATAGCCCAAATAAACAGGTTTTTGTGACCCTAGGCTATGACCTCTTTGGCCTAGGGGCCCGAAACTCACCAGTCATGTTCCCCCTAAGGGTCCCTACAATGCTAGAAAATTTGGTACTGCTGAGCCATTGCCCCTTGAAAAGATGTGAGATTTTGGAAAGTGAAATAGGGAGGCAATGAAAGCCTATGGGGGATTTTACCAATTTTGGACCCCTGTAACTCTGGTTTGCAGAGATGTAGGGACCCCATCTTTGGAATCCAAGTCTAACAATATGTCTTCTACCTGCATGAGACATTTCGTGAAATTCAGACGTTGCTAACGGCCATGGCTGAGATTTATGTGCAGGTTTTTGTGACCCTAGGCTATGACCTCTTCGGCCTAGGACTGCATTGAACGCGACCCACGCATTGTGCGCATTCTGGACAACACCAATTACTGGGTTTATACCCTTCTGGATCCACGGTACAAACACAATGTTCCAAAACTGCTTGAAGAAAGAGTCCGACAGGTCAAAATGGAAGAATACCAGCAGGCCCTTGTGGAGACTTTTAAGAGGAGATTGACATCCTCCCCCTCCTCTAGCCAGTTGTACGCCGACAGACTGACTTCCGCAAACCCAGGACGACCAGGAGGGCAGCAAACAACACAAGCCGCAGCTAGTGCCCAAAAGGGAATGGTATCGGCAGTGTCCTTGGAGTGGGAAAATTTTCTGACACCCATGCAGCAGCACACAGAACAGCAAGCGTGCAGATCCACCTCCAACACCAATCGCCTGGAGAAGATGGTCAAGGACTACATGTCAGATGGCATAGCTGTGTTGAACAATCCATCTGCACCCTTCAACTATTCGGTATCGAAGCTAGACACCTGGCACAAACTGGCAATGTACGCAATAGAGGTGCTGGCTTGCCCGGCAGCCAGCGTTATGTCGGAACGCTGTTTTAGTGCTGCCGGAGGCATCGTCACAGATCGGCGTATCCGCCTCTCCACAGAAAATGCAGACCGTCTGACTCAAATTAAAATGAATCAATCCTGGATTGGAAACGACTACGCAACACTCCCGGACCCCAACCAAGTAACATGAACAATGAACATCTGTGATGGGTTAGCGTTTCCGGTCCCTGTTTATTGAACCTCTCATCTGTATTAAATTTATGACTGCATGGCGACAAAACGCAAATTGCTATCCGCACGCTTCTTGTCCTCATGCAAGGCCTGGGTTGTTGTGTCTCAAAGCGTGGCCTTCTCCTCCTGCGCCACCCTCCTCCTGTTCCATCACGTGTGCTGCTGCTGGGTTAGCGTTACCGGTCCCTTTTCCTGGAACCTCTTATATGTATTACATTTATGACTGCATGCCGACAAAAAGCATGTTACCTGTGCAAAGAAAACAGACATTTCCCGCATTTAAAAGACAGTTTTCCCTTTGAAACTTTAAAATCGATTTTCTCAAAAACTATAAGCTCTTTTTGCTAATTTTTTTTTCCTCTTGTACCCACTCCCAAGGTGCACATACCCTGCAAATTTGGGGTATGTAGCATGTAAGGAAGCTTTACAAAGCACGAAAGTTCGGGTTCCCATTGACTTCCATTATGTTCGGAGTTCGGGTCGAACACCCGAACATCGCGGCGATGTTCGGCGAACGTTCGCGAACCCGAACATCTAGGTGTTCGCCCAACACTAGCTGGTGGCTGGGTGCAGGCTGGTGGCTGGGTGGGCACTGGCAGAGGCTGGGTGCAGGCTGGTGGCTGGGTACAGGGCTGGTGGCTGGGTGCAGGGCTGGTGGCTGGGCTGGGTGCAGGCTGGTGGCTGAATGGGCGCTGGCAGAGGCTGGGTGCAGGCTGGTGGCTGGGTGCAGAGGCTGGGTGCAGGGCTGGTGGCTGGGCTGGGTGCAGGCTGGTGGCTGGGTGCAGAGGCTGGGTGCAGGGCTGGTGGCTGGGCTGGGTGCAGGCTGGTGGCTGGGTGCAGGGCTGGTGGCTGGGCTGGGTGCAGGCTGGTGGCTGGGTGGGCGCTGGCAGAGGCTGGGTGCAGGCTGGTGGCTGGGTGCAGAGGCTGGGTGCAGGCTGGTGGCTGGGTGCAGAGGCTGGGTGCAGGGCTGGTGGCTGGGTGCAGGGCTGGTGGCTGGGTGGGCACTGGCAGAGGCTGGTAGCTGGGTAGGCGCTGGCAGAGACTGGGTGCAGGCTGGTGGCTGGGTGCTCTTACAGACCTCAGATCGCGGCGACCGGTCCATATCAGATAGTGCTAGGTCTCCTCCTGGTGCCGCCCTGTAGCCTGTCCCCGATCCTCTTCTCATGGAGATAGACCTCAGATCATGGCGACCACATCAATGCTATGTCTCCTGGTGGTGCCATCCCCGCCGCCTGTCCCCGATCATCTTCTCCTCGTGACATACTTCAGCTCACAGCAACGGCAGTCACAGCCTGTGCACGCTACCCGCTCACAGTACTCAAAATGCGGAAGTGACGTCATAGGTCACTGACGTCACTTCCGCATTTGGAATAAGTACAGTGCGGGTAGCGTGCACGGGCTGTGATGCTGCAGTTGCTGCGTGATCTGAAGTGTGTTACTAGGAGAAGATGATCGGGGACAGACAGCAGGGGCAGGGGCGCCACCGGGAGGGGAGACAGTCCGCAGTGGCGAGGTGGCATTGGGGCAGGCATGGCGCATATGCAGCATAGGCGCCCATGGCACCAGCCATAGCTGCACCCCTCTAGATCCGCCACTGTAACTGGAATTTAACGCTCCTCATGTTTGAACGCCTGATCCAACAAGAAAAAGCCATCAACGAGTATCTGTACGAGCAGGGGGCTAGGGCAGGCTATGAGGACCTGGGATTTTTTTTTTGCTGAGTTTCTGGTTGCTCATGCGCAATGCCTGCAGGCTCATGCATCCTTTTGAGGAGGTGACAAACCTGATCAGTTGCTCCGAAGGCACCATCAGCGACCTCATCCCATACACTTTCTTCCTGGAGTGTGTCCTGCAAAGAGTGCTGGATCAGGCCGTAGATGAGCGTGACCAGGAAGCGGAAAAGTTGTGGTCGCCATCACCACCAGAAGCAGCCTTGTTGTTGTCACCTGCTGTACCTCAGGAAGGTGGCTTTGTGGAGGCAGAAGAACAACTGCAGCAGGCGTCCCAGGGGGCTTGTGGTCACCTTTCCAGGACCCCTGGTTTTGTACGTGGCTGGGGGAGAAAAAGACCTTCAATGATGTCAGTGAGGTTGAGGAACGGGACATGGATACTTTGGCATCCAACCTTGTGCAAATGGAGTCTTTCATGCTGTCCTGCCTTGAGGACCCCCGTATAAAAAGGGTCAAGGAGGAGGACCTGTACTGGATGGCAACACTACTCGACCCTTGGTATAAATTACCATAAGTCAGAAAGGATGCAGCACTTGCACAACAAGCTGGAAAGTATGCTTTGCTCTGCTTTTAAGGGTGATGTCACAGCATGACGAGAATCTAACGGGAAGAGGTGCCAGTAAACCTCCTCCTCCCACGGCTATGCTGGAAAGGACAGGATGCTGTTCCGATGTGTTGGTAACATCGAACATGCAGTTTCTTTAGTCCAACAAATCGCCACAGCCCATCAGGATCCACCCTCAGAGAACGCCTCGACCGACAGGTAGTGGTCTACCTGGCGTTGACGGCGGATATCTTCACCCCGAGAAGTGAAGAACCCCTGGACTACTGGGTGTGCAGGCTTGGCCTGTAGCCAGAGCTGTCACAATTTGCCATCGAACTTCTGGCTCGCCCCGCCTCAAGCATCCTATCAGAAAGGACCTTCAGCGAAGCAGGAGGGATTGACAAGAGAAGTCGCCTAGGTCACCAAAGTGTTTACTACCTTACCTTTATTAAGATGAATAAGGCATTGATCCAAGAGGGTTACTGCACGCCGGAAGACTTGTGACTCAGTACCCACAGCTGTCTTTCCTTTTTGCATGACTTACTTGACTACCCACACAGCTGTCCTTCTCCTCCACCACCAACTAGGGACAAGAAGCAATGTTTTTTTAACATTATCTACAGGTAAATCCTGAATTCAGCAGCTACAAAACCTAATTTTTCTGGCATGTGACTGTACATCACAAACAATGGTTCACACGACAGCCGGGGGCCCCAGTCTCTCTCACTGGCTGGGGCCCCCAAACCACCACGCGATACCCAGAGGGACGTGCGGACGGGCCCTGGACCTCTCACTCCCACTGCCTCTGAACTGAATGCTGCACAACACACAATTTGCTCACTCCCAGCTAAAGCAAATTCCTACCTTTATTTGGTCAGCAGGCACTAGTCAGCCAATCAGGTGTATTGTCATACACCCTTTGCCTGCCATACCAAATGTAGCAGAAATTGCATATGCAACACCTCTGAAATGCTTGAACTGTAAAGAACTCTTACTCACACCAATCAAGTTATTTTGATAAATATTTGTATTAAATAGTAAGAATAAAGTTCAGTAACAAAGCACATGAATAAACGTCTTTTTCAGTACAGACAAATTCCTCTCTATCTAACTAAATGTTGCTGGTAACACCTTACTGAGCAGTTCTCTGCACTATACAGTCTCAGTCTATGCTAAAGTTCATCTAAGTGCTCTACTTTAGAAGTATCTTGAAGTGGTAAGATCAAAGCAGATGTATTCATTTTTCTTCACTTTAACTCAAAAGACAACTCCCATCACTCCATCCTTTCTGGAATAAAGTCTCTGTTTTCCTGTAGTCGATCAAAAATTGTAATCCACAACAACACAGTATCAAACCAAAAGAACTCCATGTAAACAATTGTTTCTATTAATTCTCTCACAGATTCACATGGTCTGATGTCAGCCGTATCTTTTCAGATAGACGATCTTTGAATTTCTTTATAACTTTCTGTTCTGGCTGATCCCTCTATAGATTCAATCAATTGTTGACAACGTATACTACAGTCTATAGCTCCGGCAGAATGAGTGTAGGTAGGTCTCATATACACATATATTTACATTTTATCCAGATTCTGTACTCAGAGGGACATACAAACTCTCGGCTTGATTTAGGAACAGTTCATACACAATTTGTCAGACATATTTCACAGGCCTTCTTGTGTAAATCTGCTATTGTTTCCTTCAGTGACAGGTTTATATTTTGCTGTATGCTCCATTCTCATATATGCTGTATTGCTGTACACAATGCTTCATCTCTCCATTCTCTTATTTGCTGTATTGCTGTACACAGTCCATCATCTCTCCATTCTCATATATACTGTATTGCTGTACACAGTCCATCATCTCTTCAGCTTTGCTATCTTTCTCTCCCTGACTCTTTCTCCAGGCTCCTGTCAGCTCTATCACTGTGTGTGATCTCCAGTATTCTCTCTCCTTTCCTTACTGCTTTACTTTTCTTTCTGCCTGTTTATCTCTTTTCCTGTCAGCTGCCACTGCTTCCATCTTCTCTCAGCTTCTCACACAGTGCCTCATACCTCACAGCTTCAGCATCTTCACAGCCATCAAAAAACTGCGACACCACAGCTCTAGCCGCCTCAGACCGGTTTCTTCAACTGCCACTCCGCACTGAGCATGCTGGGGGCGGGTTCTCTTCCCCTCACAGCTCTGGTGCCGCCTCTTCTGCAGCTGGCGACCATTTTGGATACTGGCTGTCCACTCTCTTGCCAGCAGCATTTTCCAGGCTGCAGCTTCTGGCCAGGCACAATTGCCTGTGTGTGTCTGAGCAGTGAAACACACACAGGCTACACATAAATTAGGTAGCATCCAGGTGGGAGGTATCAGTTGGACGCAATTGTGGATTGCATCTGTAACAGGGACGCCTTGTGTAGGCACATCTCCCTCACGATCCCCTTCCTAACCACTCACCTGTCAACCGTGATTTCCCTGGGAGTGAGAGGTCCATGGCCTGCCTGCACTTCCCTCTGGGTATCGCATGGTGGTTTGGGGGCCCGAGCCAGTGAAAGAGACTGGGGCCCCCGGCTTTCGTGTGAACCATTGTTTGTGATTTTATAATTTTTTTGCAGCTTCCAGGACAGGTAAGTGATTAGGGAGGGGTCCGTGTGGGAGATGTGCCTACATGTCCCTGTAACAGATGCAATCCACGATTGCATCTAACCGAAACCTCCCACCTGAATGCCACCTTATTTATGCAATTCCTGCTATATTTGGTATGGCAAGCAAAGGATGTGACATGTACATTTTTCTGGCCTCTGGTGCTACACAGTGGCTGCAACAACCCAAAAAAAAAGGTATGTACATGTCAATTTCCCTTCATGATCATTACTAGGGATGCTCATTCAGATTCGGAAAGCGGAAATCGGTAATACAAGTGCGGTAGGCGGATTTCCGCTGGAAATCGCGGAAATTTCCGCCGACTTTAACATCGATTTTCTCAAAAACTATAAGGTCTTTTTGAAAACTTTTTTTTGCATCTTGTTCACAAGATTCAGTTTAATAAACCCTGAAAATGTTTCTAGGACTTAAGGGGGCTTTGCTATTAACCACTAAAGTCGGTGGATTTTTACTGTAATGTAAAATGCAGAAAATCTGCATTATTCGATATGCGGTAATTTTAAGCCAATCAGAAAACTCAGAATGAATACACCAATCAGAGAATGGGGATTTAGGTGGAAATTTCCGCATTCTCTGATTGGCTTATTCATTCTGCGTCTTCTGATTGCCTTAAAATTACCTCATATCGGATAATGCAGATTTTCTGCATTTTACATTACAGTAAAAATCCACCAACTTTAGTGGTTAATAGCAAAGTCCCCGTAAGTCCTAGAAACACCAAATTTTCAGGGTTTATTAAACAGAATATAGTTTTTGAGAAAATCGATGTTAAAGTCGGGGAAAATTTCCGCGATTTCCGGCGGAAATCCGCATCGGAATGCGGAAATTGGTAGCGGAAAGTGGAATCGGTAGCAGTAGCGGTAATTGGCAATGGCGGAATGCGGATTTACCGCAGAATCAGAAATTGGCATTTCCAACCATCCCTAATCGTTACCTTGTCATGGTGAAGGGGCTTGCATATCTCAATGAAGCAATGACCTATATGGTCAGCTTGGCACAACCAAGATGATGAGGTAATTGCTTAATTGTGGACAGACCAAATTCGATCGGCTGGATACGTTTTGGCAAAACCTCTGGTGATCAATAAAGCCTACTAGGCCAACACTGGGCCCACACTGCAGAATCAGTGTTTGTTTGTTTTTTTGCTCACTTTACTATAATTGATGTACTTCAGCCCGACCATAGGGGCTGGAAAACTGCCATCGCCTGTACTCCCTCCAACTTGTGCACGAGCACGGCCAACACTAAACAAAGATTGCCGCCGAGAGGAGTAACATTTATGTCCTGACATTGTCAATTGATAATGCTCTTTGTGGTTGTTTGTGGTGTGTTAAGATGGGATTTTGGTCTGTCAGTGTGAAGCGTGCCTAGCCCTTACACTACCTGATCGCCATGTACATACACATGCCGCACATTTTACGTTTTTGTATGTAAACCTGTACTGCATCTCTTGTCAGTGTCACTGCGGCTGCGTCATATACCGGTATATTTTTTCCAAAACACAATACTTTTTTCTTTTGTAAAATGTATATGCCATGATAACATTGTTCTGGCCTCTGTGACAGTGAATGCCAAAAACCTATTTTTTTTTTTTTTTATTTGTATGTGTAAATTTGCAACATCATGTTCCACAATATAGAGAAAAGGCTGACACCACTTTATTGGTACCTTGCACCAATCACATCTATGCATGACAGCAAACTGTAACAACTTCAAATGCAGATCCCAACATCACATCATGGGCTTGAGTCACTAAACCGTGATAACTCATATCACAGCCGTTTTCACGCGATTGTGAATTTGCGTGTGCAATTGCACGTTTTCACGCGATATCGTTTGCGCATGAATATTTGCATTTGCACGTGAAACTGATATAGTTTTTGTGCGAAAACACGCAATTGCACTCACAAATTCGTGATTGCGCGCAAACGCAAAAATGCAGTGAATCAAGTCCATATGTCTTAGCCTAAAGCAAAGCAAGGAAGCATGCAAGGAGCGACAGAGTTGGCAGTACAGGTATACTTGCATAACTAATATTGTGGTAGCAGATCATGGACTAAGTAGAGGCGAGTGGTGCTGGGGTACATCCACATCAGCTGCCCTTACAGCCGTTTCGCCCGTTAACACTTGTGGGCCTCATCAGAGGGGCTTTCCGCTTTCGCTGGTCCCCCATGTAGTGTGGCCAGCAGGCATCTCGTTCCCGATTTCGTGCAGCGCACTCGTTGGCTTCTAGTGTTAATCATGCACCATGCACCATCATGTGCAGAGCCTAATCAAAGCCTCTCTTGTCAGTGTCACTCACTAAGCATGCAACAAACATTGATTTTCTTTTAATTTCTTTTCATTTTTTGGGTTAAAATGTGTAGTCCATGACATTGTCTCTGCTACAGCGTTTGCAAAATATTTTTTCTTTTTTTGTCAAATTACAAAACCTGGACATATATGTGCAGAGCTTTTCGTAAAAAAAAAGCTGTTGTTTTTTTGGTTAAGAGTATGTGCCATGACATTGTCTGGCCTCTGCTACAGCGCATGCAAAATATTTTTTCTATTTGTAATTTGTCAAATTACATTTGTATGTAAACCTGCACATTCATGTGCAGAGCCAAGTCAACACCTCTCTTGTCAGTGTCACTCGCCAGGGATGCAACAAACATTGATTTTTTTCTTTAAAAAATTCAATTTGGGGGATTAAAATGTGTAGGCCATGACATTGTCTGGCCTGTGCTAAAGCGTTTGCAAAAATAGTTGTTTTGGGCGACAAATTACATTGGTATGTAAACCTGCACCATCACGTGCAGAGCCAAGTAACCGCATCTCTCATCAGTGTCACCAGGGCTGAAACAAACAGTTGTTGTTTTTTTTTAATGTGTGTAAAATGTATATCAATGACATCCATTCCAGACCTGTTAGCGCTCAATATCACATTTTAAAGCAGCACTTTATTCCACAAATGTAGGAATGTAACGTAATTTCTGCCCTTTAGCGTTTAAAACATGACTTTGCGTCAACTATGTAATTTTTGGTGGGACTTTTGCCATGGATCTCCCTCCGGAATACCACAGTCCAGGTGTTAGGCCCCTTAAAACAACTTTTTGTGGCCAGAAACAGTCCCTATAGGTTTTAGAATTCGTCTGCCCATTGAAGTCTATGGCAGTTCACCTGTTCGCAAACTTTGCTGTTTGGCCCATTTCTAGCGCTAATGGCACAACACAGCAAGCAGGGATGAGGAGCACACAAAAGGACAAAACAGGGGACACAGGCCGACACAACAGGGGACACAGGATCATGGGTAGCCAGACCATAACCAGTCATCTCCATGCAGTACTTGTACGCTACTTCAAAATGTCAGCCACACCGCCATTCAAACACTGCTAGCAAAAAATCCATGTGTGATAGACATTACCGCGTCCAGTGCTATAACCAGACCAGAGGATTCACTGCTGGAGAAGCCCACGGACTATTGGAAGTGGAGGTGCCAGAGTGGCTGTGGGGTGGCCGTTACCCCAGAGGCAAATACTTAGCCGCAACATCTGGCGAGTCGGGACACGAAGGGGGGGATGTATCCTGGCAGTGTCTAATGTTTACTTACCCTCAGAAGGCAGCTGCTATTCCTCTAATGTGAGCCCGATGCCCCACATGAGACCACTCTGAATTGATTTGCTGATGGGACATTGAATATGTGTATATTGGAACTGTGTGCAGCGCTTGCACAACCCTTTCTTTTTGAGTATATGTATATATAAGTTATTTATGAGAACTATTATCTGAAAAATAGAACAATTTATCATTTTTTCTCTTTTAATCACAGTTTAAATGTATTAAGAGTCAGAGCATTTTTTTCCAACTCCGACTCCGGGTACCCAAATATGCTCAGACATGGAGACTCCAACTGCTATAATACACTATACCAGTGATGGCGAACCTTTCAGAGGCCGAGTGCCCAAACCTCGACCCAAAATCGACTTATTTATCACTGAGTGCCAATGGGGAGGAGGGCGCCGAAAAATGGGTGTGGCCATGACATTGTATGGGCGGAGCTAACGTAATGATGTAACAGTGAGGCATAAGAAAGCAGTGTTTCCGCCATGAAGTGGTGAAACGAGGATTCGCATCATGGGTGTGCAGAAACTGTGTGATGCTATTTATTAGTATACCCGCCGTGACCCCAAAGCAGCAAATATAGCCAAATATGACCATAAATAAATAATAAATGCAGCAACAGTTACCCCAGACACCAGAAAATAAATGCAATGTGGGCAACATTTCAGCAGAAAATAACGCAATGTTGGAAACACTTCAGCAGAAAATAACGCAATGTGGGTAACATTTCAGCAGAAAGTAACGCAGTGGGCAACATTTCAGCAGAAAATAACGCAGTGGGCAACATTTCAGCAGAAAATAACGCAGTGGGCAACATTTCAGCAGAAAATAAACGCAGTGGGCATTATTTCAGCAGAAAATAAACGCAGTGAGCAATATTTCACCAGAAAATAAACGCAGTGGGAAACATTTCACCAGAAAATAAACGCAGTGGGCAGCATTTCACCAGAAAATAAACGCAGTGGGTAACATTTCACCAGAAAATAAATGCAGTGGGCAACATTCCAGCAGAAAATAAACGCAGTGGGCAGCATTTCACCAGAAAATAAACGCAGTGGGCAACATTTCACCAGAAAATAAACGCAGTGAGCAACATTTCAGCAGAAAATAAAGGCAGTGGGCAGCATTTCACCAGAAAATAAAGGCAGTGGGCAACATTTCAGCAGAAAATAACACGATGTAGGCAACATTTCACCTGCAAAAAAAGGAATTTACTCACCTGACAGAAGTCTCCTCTCCCGGCCGGCCTCTGGCGCGCAGCTCCCCGGACGATCCTCCTGCACTGGAATGGAATAGCAGGGCTACGGGAAGATGGCGTCCGAAGCCCTGTACTGGAGACGCAAATAGTCTCCAGTACAGGGCTTAGGACGCCATCTTCCCGTAGCCCTGCTCTGCCTGCGGAAGACTATGCAGGCTGGTGCGGGGCTGTAGGCTATAAACTGGCGCGGCGTCTAGTAGATGCCGCGGGCAGTTCATGCAATGGACGGGACATAGCGCAGCAGCGATGCACTATACTATACACATACACTATAACACTAACACATTTTACACAAGCTAGGTGTGGTCTGTTTTTTTTATGAGAGAGAACAGATCATTACTAGCAGGCAGACTGGCTTCTTTATTGTGATCACTGCAATCACCTAAACCCGCAGAGCGCCAATTGAATGGTCTGCTATTAGTTATGGGATCCGACTCCATTGCAGAGTCGGGACCCATACTACATTCCCGGGAGGAGAGGCAAATGAAGGCAGCTCTTCCACCTTACTATGAATCCACTGTCAATTACATTTCTCCTATGCTGCTGGCATTTTCAGTAGGCAGTAGAAGCCTGACAGGTTTTAGACTAGTCCATGTCCACATAAGGGATTCTCAGTATTTCCTTTATTCTTTACAAAAGCAATCTCTGGAAGGGATCTATACAAAGATGTTGCCCAGCCTTCGTACTTGCTTGCACACTATTTTGGCAGTTAGACTGATGTTTTTGAAAATAGATAACCTTAAAAATTAAGGATATGGACTAGTCCAAATGCATTAAAAGGGAAATAAACACTTGAGATGCTAGCATAATATTGCCCCTGTTTAACTCTCTAGTAAGGCCACATCTGGAATATGGAATTCAGTTCTGGGCACCACATTACAGGAAAAATATTGCAGTTTTAGAGCAGGTGCAGAGATGAGCAACAAAATTTATACGTGGGATGGAAGGTCTCACTTACCAAGAAAGGTTAGATAAACTGGGTTTATTTAGTCTAGAGTAAAGACGCCTCAGAGGGGATCTAATTAACATGTATAAATACATCAGAGGGCAATATAAAAGCTTGGCGGATTAGCTTTTTGTCCCTAGGCCTTCACTAGTGTTGGGCGAACAGTGTTCGCCACTGTTCGGGTTCTGCAGAACATCACCCTGTTCGGGTGATGTTCGAGTTCGGCCGAACACCTGATGGTGTTCGGCCTTTTAAGTTCGGGTTCGCCCCGAACTACTAAATGGCCGCCGAACAGGGCCGAACAGGGCCCCTGTTCGGCCGAATACTGCCCCCCTATGGGGTCGCAGGCATAAGGGGGGAGCATGCCCCGATCGCGGGGGGGGGGTCGGAAATTCCCCCCACCCCCTCCGCTAGCGCTCCCCCCTCTGCCCGCTTCCCCATACAAAAGTTTAAGCAAAGTACCTGTAATAGTGGATGGCCTGGCAGTGGCACTGTGGAGTGAGGAGGAGGAGTCCGGAGAGTGACGCGTTGAGGGAGGCCGGGCAGCGGGCGGTTCAGCGGTAGTACCCTTGTGGTACTTCCGCCCTTTCTCTGACCTCACGCCCGCTGCCCGGCCTCCCTTAACGCGTCACTCTCCGGACTCCTCCTCCTCACTCCACAGTGCCACTGCCAGGCCATCCACTATTACAGGTACTTTGCTTAAACTTTTGTATGGGGAAGCGGGCAGAGGGGGGAGCGCTAGCGGAGGGGGTGGGGGGAATTTCCGACCCCCCCCCCCGCGATCGGGGCATGCTCCCCCCTTATGCCTGCGACCCCATAGGGCCCCCAAAAGCGGGATGTTCGGGAAGTTCGGGGTTCGGCCCGAACATGCCGAACATCTCGGCCATGTTCGGCGAACTTTCCCGAACCCGAACATCCAGGTGTTCGCCCATCACTAGCCTTCACAAAGGACTAGAGGACATGATCTGCTCATGGAGGAAAAATGTTTTAGCCATTTATTTAGGAAAGGGTTCTTTACAGTAAGAGTGATTAAAATGTGGAATGCATTGTCACAGGAAGTAGTTATGGCAAATTCTATATCTGCATTTAAAGGGGGCTTAGATGCTTTCCTTGCGTTGAAAGACATCCATGGCTAAAATTACTAGGTATTGCCCAGTAGTGTTGATCCAGGGATTTTATCTGATTGCCATCTGGAGTCGGCAAGGAATTGGACCATGCCTTGTAAGGGTTTTTTGCCTACCTCTGGATCAACAGGGATATGTGAGGGAGCAGGGTGGTGTTGTACTCTGTTCTCTGGTAGAACTCGATAGACGTATGTCTTTTTTCAACCTAAATAACTATGTAACTATGTAAAACCTGCCAAATTTTTACAGCCTATTGTAAGTTAAAGTGATGTAGGAAAAAATAAATTTATAGTTTTACTCTGGAAGAAATGTATGTTTTATACTATGGGGCACTTATCTTGAGAGGGGGAAGCCTTTGGATCCTCATGAGGCTTATCCCATCCTCTGTGAAAATCCACTGACAAGCTTACAGCATGAGGCTATATTTACCTTTAAGATCCAGTGCAGGCGCAGTACCAGCTTCCTCTTGGGCTCTGGCGGAAATAGCCGAGCCCGATCGGCTTGCACCTGCACAACAGAGTGAACTCGGGCTAGGCTATTTCTGCCAGATTCCGAGGGGCAAGCTGGAACTGCGCCTGTCCTAGACCTTGGAGGTAAATATTGCCATCAGCGCTGGATCAGTGCTGCACAGGAGGACGGGGGAGCACTTTTCTTCATCATATGTTTTCTTTAAAGAGACTCTGTAACAAAAATGTCATGCTTTGTTCTACCATTCTACAAGTTCCTAAACCTATTCTAATGTACTCTGGCTTACTGCAGCACTTTCTACTATCACTGTCTCTGTAATAAATCAATGTATCTTTCCCCTGTCAGACTTGTCGTCCTGTGTCTGGAAGGCTGCCAACTCTTCCGTGCTGATCTGCTATGCACACCCCTCTTCAGGCCCCTCTATGCACACTCCAGTGTGTGTTTTATTTACATAAGCCAGCAGCGTCTCTGCTTATCAGTGAAAGAGAGCTGGATAAAAATCCACCTCGGTTAGGCTGTGAAAGGAGCTGGCTGACACATACTGAGGAATTACAGAGAGGGGCACAGGCAGAGCTGTCTGCAGGAAACCTGTCACTTCAGTGCATGAGAGCTGCAGGGGACAGAAGGTAACACACACAAATGATCTCTTGAGATTCAAAAGGAAGGCTGTATACAGTCTGCTTGTGTATGGATGTATTTTCTATGTGTGGACATACTGTACATCAACCTACTTCCTGTTTTGGTGGCCATTTTGTTTGTTTATAAACAAACTTTTTAAAACTGTTTTTGACTACTTTTAATGTGGCGGGGAGCGGCGAAATTGTGACAGAGGGGAATAGGAGATGTCCCCTAACGCACTGGTTTGTTTACTTTTGTGCGATTTTAACAATACAGATTCTCTTTAAGCAACAAAAAGACAAATAGCAATAAAATACTGTTTATTTATAGCCATTTTTATTTATGTTTTAGCAAAAGTGAAAATGCACCAATATAGAAAAGTTCTACTATAAGCTGTGTTTCCTTACTCTTTCCACTGCAGTATATTCTTCCATATAAGCCTTTCAGAGTAGCGAAGCTGTGACATCGGCATTATGGAAATAGGCAGAATTGTGATGTCATTGACCTACTTCATAGAAGATCAGGAGGAACAGTTCACATCAGGACCAGAGATAGGGGGATCGCCACAATGAAATATCACACAGCAGTAAAGATGGTGGGGAGATAGTAAAAATAACTGCTCAATGAGAGGACCGTGGCATGAATTGATCATCAACTTTTTGGGGCCTATGGACTCCAGAGATTGAAACTTAATTCTGTGTTTTCCCATCTTTTTTTTGAGACAGATATTATCACTGTCCTTAACTTCCCTTGCTAAGATTCAAAATAAAAGGGCCAACAGAGGCAGAAAGTTAGGGAAAGTTCACCAGTAAGGACAAAGACATGGCTCTAAGCATGAGAGCTGTGTGTGTGTGTGTTTTTTGGAAAGGGGGGGGATGATTCCCCACTCTTCTCATAAAGTACGTTCCCAGTGTTGAAAGCCATGTGAGTGGGGATGGGTCCCCTGCTCACACTGACATCAGTAGTGGAGGGCCCCATTTCTTTTTAAACACATTTATTTCCTAGGAGAAAAAGTGAATTTGATTACACCCACTGCTATTACTCATGCAATCCTCATATTTGATATACTGGTAACTCCTGATATACTGGTAACTACTGGATCCAGGGAAATTTCATTTGGAAAAGTCAGCCATGTGACACAGAGTTCCTTCTAGAAATCATGGACCTAGCAGCAGAGTGGGTATTTTCTTGCTGGCGAACAAGTCTACTCTCCGGGTCCTCTCTGTGTAATTTGGAGAGTAACTCATTGTTTCCAGCACTGGAGCAGATTTTTATCAATATTACACTCTGCTGTATCCACACCAGCAATACTGACCACAAAATTTGTTATACCTCTAAACTTTTTGAGATAAGACAAAGGGACACTTAAGCCATACCCTAATCACATCCCCAGCACGCTCCTAGTCACGCATTATGCTGTTTTATAATTCAAATCACACTGGTCATTTGTATCCTGGTTCATTAGCCTTCATTTTAATACTTGAAAATTAGAAATATGTACATTTTAAGGATGGACATTAAGTTTAATGTCAAATAAACACATTTTTTCAGGAGAAAAATGCATTTATTTAGATAAATCAGTACATCAGTCCTGAAAGAGGGACAAATGAGGAACAAAGAGGGGCAGAGGGACTGGGTTCTCAAAGAGGGACAGTAGGGAGCTACGAGCTGGTGGTGGGCTGGGCCAGGGGATATGTGCCAACAGGCAGATACTGGATGCTGCTCGCTCAAAGCTCCTCCTGACAACCTCATGTGTGTGGTAATAGGGTAAGAGGATGTGTTTAGACAGTTCATTTCCATAGGCAGAAATTGTACCAGAACCAACAAATCAGCCAGCCAGGCGCTTCAATTATTTTATTGATAAAAGCACAGCCATGCAATGCACAAAATCTTGTAAATGGATAATCTATTCAAATTTACTAGCATATGTATTAAAGATGGTAGACTGAACTAAGGATGTAATGGGGTAACTTGTATTACTACTAAAGATAAAATGTATTTCTCAGACATGAACTGAAGTTTGCCATGTCCCAGGGATAAACCTGATGCACACTTTCAATTTTCATTGGCCAATCACTGACCAGTTTTACTGCCTCCATGTAGTATGAGAGATTTCCCCCACAATCTGTTTGTAGAATTCAAAATCTGTTAACCCTCATATTACATGGAGGTGGTAAAATTAGTCAATCATTAGCCAATTAAAATTGAAGGTGTATACCAGGCTTTAGAATTAGTCAGTACTGTTCAAATAATTAAGTTTTGAGACAACAAGATGATCTTACTTCTGTCTAGTAAGCTGAGTGGTATTGATTTTTAGTTGATCCAGTTATCCTGCACATTTGCAGTATAACAAGGGTGGAAAAATCTGTCCCATTTCCAGCAGGGTCTCTCTTCTGTCAGCTATTCTGGACTAACCAATGAGATAATAATGAAAACAATAATATATGTGTGTAAAATGAAAAATATTTTAAGTGTCTTGCTCAGACAAAAGACATGACACCCAGGTTAGGCAATCTCTGCGTGTCATTAGTAATAAACTAAAGCATAGTGACAGGAAAGCATGACTGCTTACACATCAAGAAAATGAGGCAATGTGTAATATAAACTGCCCAGAAGCCCCCTGCTCGCTTGTGTATGCTGCATGATGTAAAAAAGAATTACTCCACAGCCTGCACCCTATTCTGCAGCTGCTTCCTTCCCAGTGGAGGAAAATGGCCTAAGGTGTGAGTGCCTCATTTAGGCAAGGCTCAGCTGGGGACTGTGCTGATAAAAAGGTCCGTGGAGAGAGGATGGAACAAAAGACAAGCCTGTAACAGTCAACCAACAATAGAGGGAGATGCATGGATTTGTAACAGATGCTCTATAAGCAAGATGACAGCTATATCACCACTGTGGGACTCAAGATTTGCTTTAAATGGAACCCTGTCTGTAGGAAGGTTACAGGATTAATTTTGCCATATAGTCCCACTGGCTAAAGTCTGACTTAAAAATTAAAAAAATAAAGCAATTTAAAAAAATCATGGCTTATTCGTTAGCCTCCTTTCTTGGAAACAAGTACAAAAATATTAATTATCCTCATTATCTAAAAAGTCCAGGAAAGGCTAACGTAAATGATAAGCATACTTGTATTATTAATTTGTTCCAATTGCCCCCTGATCAGTAATTCAATTTTACATAGATCTCAACTGTGTTTTTTGGAGGGACACTTCCTGTTTTTGGAACCAAATCGCCAATCTTTCTTTATTTTTTGTTCCTCTTTTTGGACTGATGTACAGATGAATATATTAATTTTAATTTCTCTAGCAAAATTATGTTTATGTAAGTCTAAAATAATTTCCCGTTTTCTAAACTGATATTTACTTTCAATTATTAATATAAGAAAAGGTAGCAATGAGAGAAAGGACCAGTGTAGCCTGACATCTTTGTCTCATTAATTATTTAAATGACCAGGTTTAGATGACCAGGGGTGAGGCATGGATGGGGCTTGATCAGGGCCGGCCTGCCCATGAGGCGGGGTGAAACTTTTGCCTCAGGCGGCACTTCTGGGGGGGCGGCACCCGCCCGTCCGTGGGTGTGAGGGGCCGCCGGAGCTGGAGGGGATAGCGGGCAGGAAGGGGGTATTGGGCCTAGCGGCGGGGAGGGGGGCCGGACCCCCCCTCCCTCGCCTGGGTCCCCCGTCCTCCGCTCCCCTCCAGCTTTAAAAAGTTGCGTGGCTGGCTGGCTGCAGCTGTAAGAGGCAACGGGCGGGGATCACTCACCTCTTCCTCGTTCCAACGTGCGCTCCACTGACGTCACTTCCTGCGGCGTAGCAGGAAGTGACGTCAGTGGAGCGCAGGCTAGGCTGGAACGAGGAAGAGGTGAGTGATCCCCGCCCGTTGCCTCTTACAGCTGCAGCCAGCCAGCCAGCCACGCAACTTTTTAAAGCTGGAGGGGAGCGGAGGACGGGGGACCCAGGCGAGGGAGGGGGGGCAAAGAGTCTAGGGCCGGGTCTGGGCTTGATGTGCATAACGCGTGTGTGAGAATCTGCTCAGCTGCCTGTGTAAACAGGCAGCTTTTTGACCACTGTTCAGGTCTGCATTCTGCAGGTCTCTTTAAGAGAGACTTTTTGTCTGTATTGCAGTTTGCTGCTGAGGAATTTGCATACATTCGTTATGCAAATCCCCTACCTGCCTCCTGTGATGACTGGCAGTATAAAGGTTGGGATTACCCACAGTCCTTTGCTGGTCATTCCTTCAGGGTTTGTAGTACACACTCCTAGAGAGTGTCAGCCATGCTCTTGGTTTGAAGATCAGCTTAGAGTAATTCCTGGAAACTGTGCTAGGCAGATTCCTTAAGTGCAGTTAGGATTGTTTATCTGTTTGTTTGTTCTGTTGCTGTTGTCCTGTCCCAGCGGTGGTCGACAGGAAATGGTTCTGATCTCTGTTCTTGGAGTATAGCTGGTGCAGCGGTTGCTACCAGCTATCTCTTCTGTTCTGTCTCCTGGGATCGCGCTAGCCACTTTTTGCTGGCGTTGTGGATCCTTCTGTTCTGCCTCCTGGGATCGCGCTGGCCACTTTTCGCTAGTGCTGTGGATACTTCTGTTCTGCTACTTTGTACCTGGATCACACTCGCTTCTCGCTAGTGCTGTGGATCCTTCTGTTCTGTCTCCTGGGATCGCGCTGGCCACTTTTCGCTAGTGCTGTGGATCCTTCTGTTCTACTACTCTGTACCTGGATCGCACTCGCTTCTCGCTAGTGCTGTGGATCCTATCTCTCGCTTGTCCCTGTTTTCGTGTGTCTGTCTTGTCTGCTACGACCGCTTGCTGGAGGCACGGTGAGGTAACCGTTAAGCAAGCGTTCGCGTCCTCTGTTTCATGTTTGTCTGTCGATGGTTAGTTAGGCGTGCTTGTCTCTATTGTGCTTATCACGTGGAGACCGCGCATAACCGCGTGCACTGTTGCGAATGAGTGCGGTGTTCGTGGTTAGCTAGCGTTTGTTGTTTTCCGTATCTCCTCATTGTATTATTTGCTGTGCCTTTGCTACTCTCGTGTTCCGCCTTGCTGTAACCTTGTGTCACGTCTGGCGATCGCACCTCTCGCGATCGCATTCCTGCTTCTTATCTGCTGTGGTGTGTGCACAGTCGCGGGTTGGCGACTAATTTATGCACACACACACAATCTGTCTCTGTGCTCACTCTCAATCGCTTCTCTTGCGATTGCGTTTCTTCCCTTCGTACAATTCCTGTCTGGCGTGTGTGGTAGGGCAGAGGAGCTGTTCCTCTGCACTCCACAGCTCCACCTGCCGACAGGAATTTCCCTCTGAAGGTGCATAGCACCTAGCCTGGGTGTCCTCAATTATACGCTTGTGGAGGAAATCCGCCGCGTCAGCGCACGTCTGGTGTGCTGACCACGGAGACGATTCCGCAATCGTTACAGAATGACCAGCCAAAATTCCCAGGGCAGAGGGAACCTTTGATTTGATTTAGATGTCATTGCCTGAGACAAAAGCGTATGTGGATCCTATCATAGGTAGGATCGCACACTATATAAAAGCAGTTAAAAAATCGGTGCTCGTCCCTGATCCCTACCCATATGGGGATTATCTCGATACCGGGCTATTTGAACCGCCATTTGCCTCATGGGAAATTGGGGCCTTGGTGGAGGAATTTGATTTGGATTGGAAGGCCTTTTGCGATTTTTATATCGCAAAAAGCGAGGATATCCTGAATGATTGTCTCGACTCTATGTACCTTTTGATTGATTCTGGTGAATGTGACGAATGTATTGTGGATATGGTGATTTATGTGTGGGAAACCATTTTGGACGAATTGCACACACACCAACCAATTACTTTCAATAAAGAGACACCATTGTCACATGATCCTTCCTGTCTTCCTGGGGTAAAGCAAGTGAGTTTAAGCACTGTGCGACCTGAGATGAATGAGTGTGCCTCGTTTGTGGACACCTGTGTGAATTCTGATGAAGTTTCTTCTGTTTGTTTGGAGGTTGAATCTGTGCGATCTGATGCCTGTTTCTCAGATGTTCCTGCCGATTGTGATCGGCGTGGGTGTGTCAGTTTTGTCAATGATATGTGGGATCCCTTGTCTTGTAAAAACAGATCTTCTTCTCCCAGTACTACTTTAAGATCCTCCATCTATGATCTTGCTATGGGGAAAATTCCCAAACTATGCGGTTTCAAGAGTAAGGGTAATGTGATTAATAAAGTTTCTCATGTTGTTGTCACAACTCCTTCTTCTAATATTGTTCAGTATGTATGCTCAGATCTAGTCAGGTGTGAATGGGAGCCCTCGTTCCAGAAAAAGCAGCTCGCATCGCTGGTGTACGAATTGGAGAACGATTCAAAGTCGTTTTGTGAGTACTACATTGCCAGAAGTGAGTCTGTCTTGAGAGCATGTATAAGTTCTGCTTCTGCCTTAAGAAAAGGAAAGGGGTGTGAATTTGACTTTGTGAGTCCGCTGATTTGTATGTGGAAAATGATTCTGAATGAACAATGTGTACTTCATTCAGTTGATGTTTGTAAAAGCACATTGTCAGCTGGCGTTTCTGAGATCCAGCAATCCAGCCTGGAGACCTCTGAATCCCTGTCTTCGAAATGTCCACTTTCGCAATCGACTGCGATCTTGGATTCGCACATTTTGCGTTCTGACTCCTCGGATTCAACATCGTTAGCCGAGTCCAAGAGTGAGACAGCGCCTTGGGTTTGCGAACCTGATACTGAAGCACCTTTGCTCTGTCCAGAGAAGATGTCTCTAAGCCTGCCCTGTATCATGAATAAAGACATTATGTCCACTCGCATTGACATTTGCGAGTCTGATTCTGAAGAAAGTATTGACTCTCCACCCAGTACTCTGGATGAGTCAATATTGCCTTGTACAAGATCTCCTGCAGTGTCCCTAGAGGCTCGTTTAGGTATTGCTGCTATTTTCACCTGTTTTTCTGCAGTTTTGGAATTGCAAGCTAGTTTGACTGCTACGCAGAATTCTGGGTGCAGTGAGATTAAAGTTAGGGAGTCAGTGTGTGGTCCAATGAATATGCCTGTACATTCCCCTCATGATTATGAAATTCAATCTCAGTTTATGGTGGAACCTTCCTTGGGACATCTGCCCTGTCCACAAGATAAAGTTCCAGTTTTGCCCTGTAACATGGATAGTTCAGAATCCTTCCTAGAAAACTTGAAAAATGATGTTCCTGAGGTCTTGTTTGATGTTCTGGAGGTCTCCGAGTTCCTCCCAAGGGGTGCAGAACTTGTAGGAGATGTCTCCTGCCCCCCAAGTCCTTCTGAGGTGTTACCCTCTTTCGTAGGCATTGCTGCCTTGCTGGCTACCTTTTCAGCTCTGATGGAGCTTCACTCATATGTAGTCAATGATGATATTATTGTCACAGAAATTTCTGAATTTGTATCCGAGTCTTCTTTTGAAAGTCCAGTGCCTGTGACCTCCACTCATGATGATTTTCTGCCCGGTACTGGTTTTGGTCTTGTCGTGCCAGACTCTGAGGTTGGCAGTTCCCCAACATGTCCTGAGGTTTCTCCTGTGCTGGTGTACCCCAGTGTGCTCTGTGACCCAGAAAGCCCAAGTGTGCCTCGGTTACCAGCATACTCAGATGCTTCCTCGGTGGAGACATGTTCTGATTTAGCCTGCCTGCTTGCATGCCCAGAAGTGGTCCCTGAAAGTCCTGATCTTGATGGGTGTCCTGCTAATTCTGAATCTGGAACTGTCCTAGGTTCCATGGGGGTGCTTGGTAGTTCTCCATGTGAGCCTTGTGAGCGTTCTGGCTTCTTGGAATCTCTGCGGAGCTTCAAGGCGTTCTGGGAGATTGCGAGAGAAGTTTTGCTTGGTACCCTGAATACGATCAACAGCGGCTTTTGTTTTGAAAGAGACACTTCGAACAGGTTTTGTGGCAGATTTGGTATTTTCAGACGTTCCTTGAAAGGTGGTGGGTATTGTCTGGAGGGTGTCGATGGCTTCTTCTCTGGGATCCACAGTCCTAAAGGGTGTTACGCTGAGACTTGTAGTGCTGATGGGCATGTTTCGGTGGCTTCTGTTTCCGATGAGGTCGGTTTGGGGTGGACTGACTCTGGAATTGGTCCTTGTCGGGCTGTCCCGACCTTCATGAGTCTTCTGTTAGAGTTGTTTGAAGATATCACTTTTGAGGGTCGTCTGGAATTCGACCCTAGAAGGGGGGAGTACTTTGAGAATCTGCTCAGCTGCCTGTGTAAACAGGCAGCTTTTTGACCACTGTTCAGGTCTGCATTCTGCAGGTCTCTTTAAGAGAGACTTTTTGTCTGTATTGCAGTTTGCTGCTGAGGAATTTGCATACATTCGTTATGCAAATCCCCTACCTGCCTCCTGTGATGACTGGCAGTATAAAGGTTGGGATTACCCACAGTCCTTTGCTGGTCATTCCTTCAGGGTTTGTAGTACACACTCCTAGATAGTGTCAGCCATGCTCTTGGTTTGAAGATCAGCTTAGAGTAATTCCTGGAAACTGTGCTAGGCAGATTCCTTAAGTGCAGTTAGGATTGTTTATCTGTTTGTTTGTTCTGTTGCTGTTGTCCTGTCCCAGCGGTGGTCGACAGGAAATGGTTCTGATCTCTGTTCTTGGAGTATAGCTGGCGCAGCGGTTGCTACCAGCTATCTCTTCTGTTCTGTCTCCTTGGATCGCGCTAGCCACTTTTCGCTAGCGCTGTGGATCCTTCTGTTCTGTCTCCTGGGATCGCGCTAGCCACTTTTTGCTGGCGCTGTGGATCCTTCTGTTCTGTCTCCTGGGATCGCGCTGGCCACTTTTCGCTAGTGCTGTGGATCCTTCTGTTCTGCTACTCTGTACCTGGATCGCACTCGCTTCTCGCTAGTGCTGTGGATCCTATCTCTCGCTTGTCCCTGTTTTCGTGTGTCTGTCTTGTCTGCTACGATGCTTGCTGGAGGCTCGGTGAGGTAACCTTTAAGCAAGCATTCGTGTCCTCTGTTTCATGTTTGTCTGTCGATGGTTAGTTAGGCGTGCTTGTCTCTATTGTGCTTATCACGTGGAGACCGCGCATAACCGCGTGCACTGTTGCGAATGAGTGCGGTGTTCGCGGTTAGCTAGCGTTTGTTGTTTTCCGTATCTCCTCATTGTATTATTTGCTGTGCCTTTGTTACTCTTGTGCTCCGCCTTGCTGTAACCTTGTGTCACGTCTGGCGATCTCACCTCTCGCGATCGAGTTCTTGCTTCTTATCTGCTGTGGTGTGTGCACAGTCACGGGTTGGCGACTAATTTATGCACACACACACAATCTGTCTCTGTGCTCACTCTCAATCGCTTCTCTTGCAATTGCGTTTCTTCCCTTCGTACAATTCCTGTCTGGCGTGTGTGGTAGGGCAGAGGAGCTGTTCCTCTGCACTCCACAGCTCCACCTGCCGACAGGAATTTCTCTCTGCAGGTGCATAGCACCTAGCCTGGGTGTCCTCAATTATACGCTTGTGGAGGAAATCCGCTGCGTCAGCGCACATCTGGTGTGCTGACCACGGAGACGATTCCGCAATCGTTACAGCGTGTTACCAGAGCAATGCTCACGGTATACATTTACAGCGTGTAGCACTAATAGTGTAACACATGGTACACTGCTGGCAGAATTATTATTATTATTGATTTAACCGTATCTGGATCGAGACAGTTGAAATCTACGTCCTGCATGTGGCTGCGCGGATCTGACAGGACGTAGATTTCAAAACTTGTCGCCACGTGGTTCCGCCGATTGCGCCGCTGTCTCCCTGCCGCAGATCACTTGCCCTGCCATTTCTGTGATGGCAGAGCTATGTGAGACGGTTATTGGCTCCTGACCCTGTCATCACTGTAAGCCAATCTCATTGGCTTACATTGACTGACAGCGTCAGGAGCCAATGAAAGCGGCTCCTGACCTGCTCGCACAGCTCTGCTGTCATAGAGACGGCAGAGAGAGGGACCTCTGGTGTGGACAGAACGGTGTGACTGACAGGAGCATCGAATGATTGTGGCAATTCGTCGGGAGGCGGCGTTTTACCGTGCGAGCAGTCCCAAGCCCTTAACCACTTCAGCCTTTAGTGTTTTTTCCCCTTATGTATCTGAGCAATTTTCACCTCTT